>NC_022027.1:14774312-14796199 GCF_000317375.1 Microtus ochrogaster
TCAATACCATCTTTCAAGGTTCTTTCTCTTATAATGTGCCATGGCTTATTTAATTATTTTCATTGCTACTTTTTGTCATAAAGTTTTTTGTGTACATACTATGGCTACTAATTTTTTGTTTCTATGTAATCACTGTGTGTGTCTCTCTCTTTCCTGTGCTTATTTATTTTCTCTTTTTTTCTATTTATTTTGTCTTATTTTGATTTGTTTGTTTTGTTTTACCTTATTTTATTTTTATTCCTTAGATTCCTGTTTTCTACATAAATATAGAAGGAGTATGTAACTGGAAAGAAGTTAAACGGGAAGAATTGAGAGAAAGAAAATTTTAATCAGATATGTTATATGAACATTATTATTTTCAAAAATGAATCAAATATCTATTTACTAAATTACTTTATTACTGAAATCTCTTCCAAAGAGTTCTGCTAACAGAACGTGAAATTGTGAAAAAGAATAATGTTCTCTTTTCTTTATTTAAAAAAATAAGTTGAAGTATTATGTTCTGTAAGCTTAAGCATTTGACCCTCCAATTAACTTACAGGTGATAGTCTTTAAATGAGGAGAGGTAACTGTTAAAATATTTGATAACAACCATCCTTCAAATTTCTTATTTTAGCTCTCTTGTTAGGAGGACAGATTTTCTTCTGTTTTAATAGGACAGAGTCATATTTATCAAAAGAAAGACTACTAAACTTTGATTATAACATTCTAATTCTTTTTCTTGGGCTCAGAACCTAGAAGAGCTCCCCAGCTTTTCCTTATGGCAAGTCTTCTCCATGTAACATAGGCATGACTGAAATTAACAGCATGTTATAAGGTATTCCTGGCAAAAATTGCCCTAAATTCCAGGTACCTAATTATTAAACATAATATCCATCATTTAAAGTGCTTCTTAGCAACAGCTGCCATCATCCTCTTCCGGTTCACAGATTATATATGAGAATTCTTAGCAGAATGCATTTGTGTGTGTGTGTATGTTTACTTGTGAATATGCATGTGTGAGTGTGTATGTGTACGGGTGTATGTGGGTGTTTTAAGTCAATAGTTATTTTTAACCTTCAGTTTCATCTTATTAATCTCAAATTATTAGCATTGGCTTAGATAAATCTATAATAGTTCTAAAAGTGATGTGAAGTAATCCACACAACTGAATAAAAATGTTATTTGAATAGAATACAATATTTCTGGAGGTATCCAGACGTTATTCAGTAAGAGCCTTCTTATTCAGAAAGATGTCTGCATGAATACTGAAAAGGTTTTTTTTTTGTTTGTTTGTTTTTTGGATGTTCTTGCTGTGTCAATAGAAACAGTAAACTACAGTAGTTTAGTTTCTCTTCTGTCAATTTCTGATGCTTTGTAGTACTTAATGAGCATTGTAAACAGATATATTCAAATAATTTTCATGTCCAAGCATTGTTATGGGTCCTGAAATTCTGGACTTAAGGATACAGATACACTCATATTTTTGGCCTTATATTGAGAGAATTAGCTTTATGCCATAGAATGAAAAATTAAGCATACAATTTACTTTGACATTTCCCTCATACATAGTCATTGTGCATGGTTCTGTGCTCTATAAGGACATTAAAATAAAACCATATGTTGTATGTAGAGTTATTTTTTCTGTCCCTTTCTTTCAGCTGTTCTGTCCCTTGTGGATAAGTCCCCGTTGTTATCCTATAAAAATTTTCATATACATACATATACATATCATATATGTAAATAAATGATTTCTTATGTTGAAGTAAAATCTTATGTTAGTTAATGTTAAATTATGATTAAAGGTAATCTATAGAGAAAGGGAGACACTATTAATAGGCTCTCATGTTAGGAGAGATGACTAAGAAAATTCTGAATACAAGAAAATTTTAAACAAAACTTCTGTTTAACGTGAAGAAACAAACAAAATGAATATCATAAAAAGAAATAGATAGCAATCATGATTGAGCCTTTTGATGTTAAATTTGGTATTCTTGATGAATATTATTTACAAGGGCAGACAACTTCTAATGTAAAATTTCTTGAGTAGTAGTTTTTCTACTACTCAACTAGTAGAGTTGCAGCTATTGATTTAAATAATATGCATATATATATATAGTCACTATGACAACTGTTAAGTAAACATAATTATTATTCAGAACAAAATGAGCTTCAGTGACTCAAAATAGAACCGTGATTCAAATATCCCTACCTTAAAAACCAATCTACTTCTGTTTGTCTGTAGTTCTTTCATAAAAAATATTACATTGAATTTTTTGAGGCCATAATGCTAGTTTTCTGATGAGTTGAAAAAGTGTAATTATGAAATCAGGTCAAGAAAAAGGCTTTCTTCATTTTTTTAACCATAAATATATATTTTATATTATGTGAAATATTTATATCATGTATTACATTATATATTATATTTATGACTACACACATATATATAATGACTATATATTTACTTCAATTGTTTCTACCAAATATATTATGTTATATATATACTATATTTGCATCACATATTATATTGTCATAGATTTAAATCACATACATCCATGACATCATATAACATATCATATTTTATACATATAACATCACACAGTATATATTATACAATATCATATATATATAAAAATGTCATAAACATATTACTGACAGTATCAATACCTTTTGTTTGCAACTTCTTTATGCTTCTTACATGAAAATCCACAAGGGTATTTTTCTACCAAAGTTTGTGTTTCTAACCAATTCGATTCTTTAGATTAATTAATTCAGCCTTGAGACTCAAGAGTCCATTTTATGAACAAAAGTTCCATAAGCTGTTTTAACACACAGTATGCATCCAACAATCACCATGGTTCACTTTTAAATGATCTGAGGTTAATCGCTCCAAAGAAATTCAATATTTGGGAAAATTATATCATACTGCATTAGTTGGGGTTTCAGTTAACATTCTTTTCTTTTAGGAACAAGGTATCTGCCAATAAATAAACTTCAGTACATTTTAAAATTCATTAACAACCCTGACGTAGGTAGTGTATAACTTTCTGTGCACTTGTTACTAGATAGTGCTAAATGGACAATATCAATATTACAAATTACAGTCTTTTCATGTCATTGGTAAGGATATGGGAAGGTGTCAAGGAATAAAAAAAGTCATGCTGAACATTTGAAAAAATATCATCAACTGTAATTGCTAGATTTTAAATGTGTTTGGCTTTTTTTTGTTTCCCTCAATTTCTCAACTGTTTACTCACCTTAATTAAAGAAAAACAAAAGCCTTTATGACATGAGTTAGAGTTTTATGGAACACTCTGCCACTTTTGATTATATTTGAGCTTTTAAATCAACGTTGCTGAAAAACTCACTTAATGTTAAACCACCATGTGCCTGAAAAGTTGACAAAAGAAAAAATTCTCAGAATTGTGAAACCTTGAGGATACTGTCACAGAGTCTGTCTTGGAAACCAGACAAACAATGGTGATATTATAAAGAAGGTCACTTGGTGTGATTTTGGATTAAAACTTATCCTTGAGCATACAATTCTACCATGTATAGTGTGAGCAATTTATTGCTTTTTTTTTTCAGTATTGGAAAAGAAAAAGTTCATGCTTTCGTTGATTGACCTTTACAAAGAAACATGTAGACTTATGAGTAATCAGAAAGCAATGCTTTTGTTACCTTCATAAGTAGAATTCACTCTTAGGTCTACTGAGTAGATTTTCATTACATTTATTGTAATCTTAATGTTTAAGCAAATTTGGTGATATGTTCTATTATCATAATAGGAAATATTTTTGATGCAGTAATTTTTAAACTTCAAGTACAGCAGAAAGTAGATGTTTTATTTAAGCCATGATATTTTCCTCATTTAAAAAATATCATTGAATATAAAATTAGTCTTCACAATTATTATTTTTAAATGTAACCCTTCACATGATAATTAATAGCTAAATCTTGCAATGCAATATACATTTTAAAGATAAAGTAATAAGTTTATGTGATAAAGAATCACTGTAATAGCCATGTTTTATAGTGGAATATTTTCATAATTATATCACATTATTTTCTATTTAGAGGTCCTTTATTATTTCTTCCCTCTTTTACCTTAATGTATAAAAAATTTTGTGTATTTTGCTATATTACATATTACATATTTAAAAGGATGCTGATTTTGTAACATCAACATTTCCTGACATTCAACTTACCTTTAAATTTCCAAAAAGTAAGGTATGTTACTTTGTATAAATACATGCTAGGCAAACTCACACTATCATTCTTGTTAGGGATTGAAAGCCTCAACAAAGAAAACTATTTTCCCTAACTGGACTAGTACAGAGGCACAAGGAATAACCAGACACAGCTTACACCATCATCATGGAAGGGCATCTCAGGCTTCTCTCCATCCTAAAGATCTACCCGAACATATTCTACAAAACATCTCTTATCCCCCAGCCATAACCCAAGGTGGATACCTCATTACTATTCTCTTTAAGGGATGCAGGGTTAGGGAAATACCTGCAACTTAGTCATCAATTTTGGCAAACACCTTTCCCAAGGCGATCTACATTTTTAACAAAGGGGAAGGGAGCAGTACATCCTGGCTATTGTTAGGGCAGTCACAGCCTGTCTGCAGAGCTATGTGACCACCTCAGGTGGGGCCCATGGCTTCAGAGCCTGGCTACCACACCATATAGAAATATGGGCCTACATATTCTGATGGGTTTTGCTGGGTAGGAACCTAGAAATGACTCTAGGAGGGCAACAAAACAACATATGATCACCAGAATATAACTCCCATTACCACCCGATGCAGGCTTGCTAGAAAAAAAGACATGAAAAACATCTGACTTACCAATATGTTTTTCCACTTTTGGTATTCGAAGGATATGATTGTTGAGGAATCAGTTAATTCAAATTTAAACACACACACACACACACACACACACACACACACACACACACAAACACACATATATTATGAGATAGCTGAAAAATTAAAGGATAATTATTTTTTCTCTCTTTTTATACAAATCATTTTGTTATTTGTGTTGTATATATCTTTCTATGTGAATATGTGTGTATGTGCATGTGTATAACCAGAGGCCAGAGTTCAATATCAGATATCCTCTCTATTAAAGTTCTTATTTATTTTGAAGTACATTTTCAACAAACCTGGAGTTTACTGTGTCAGCTAAACAGGCCACTCAGCAAGCTCCAGCGCTGTCCGCAGTCCTCAGTGCTGAAATTGCAGACAGGCCAAGGACCCAGCTTCTACAAATATGGTAGAGTTATAAACTTGGGTCCACATAGAGTCCTGTACAGTAAAAAGTAAATTGTTAACAATGAAATTTTAAATTGGAAGCAGTCCAGTAATACTTATGATGATAGAATTAATCTATTTTCCCAATGAGGAAAATTTGTTCTAGAAACAAAACTCTTATGTGAAGATGTAAACTCAATTAGTCTCATCAAAAATCTCTTTTAATTGGACTCACTGCCTACTCATCTTATGTCAATAAACTTGTTTAAATTTGATCCATGATCTATAGCTAAATTCATTAGACTTCCTCTGTGTATATTTTTTCTGCAATGAGCCAAGTTCTAATAACTTACATAGAGTTTGTCTATGAAATAATAAGTCCTACTTTTCAAGGATTTGTTTTTGAATATATTAAGAAAAAAGCAAACCAATTTGTGTTTTCTATTGATTTATTTGGATTGAATAAAATATTAGTTCAGACTTTTGTAAGTATTTCTGAAGAAAAATGTATACATTTATGTTATAGATACATCATTTCTTGAGGATTAAATATTACTGCCTCTTCTCACCAACACATGAAAAAGAATGGGATCAATATGTAATAGGAAAGAGAACATATTTATTAAAATGTAAATGCAAATATATTGATTATTCTTCTATTTGTCAAAAAGATATTAAATTGTCTATTTATGTTCAGTGCCAGCTGACAAATATGATATATCATTGTACTAAATAACTTTGAACAATAGAACTTCAAATTCTCCATAATAATTCCTTTCTTCCTTTTATGTACAGTATGAGTTTGTTGGTCAGATAGCAAGCAATGGTCTCTAAAATTACTTGGCACTGTTAACATTATGTTTTTATGATGTTGTTTGTTCATTTGTTCTGAGACACACTCTTTCAGTAAAATGAAACACGAAATAAACCAACATAGCTGGCCAATGAGTTCCAGGGTTTCACCTGTCTCTGCCTGCTCAGTGATGGGACTACAAGCGTGTGCCATTAAATCCAATGTTTTTCTCATTGTTCATGGAGTCAATCTTAGTTCTTTGTATTTGCAAAGCATGCACTTTACTAACTTAGCTATCTCTCCAATACCTGGTTTTTCATTTTTCTTAAGAGAGCTAAGTGATGTACTTTTCATAGATGGTTATTGCAAATTACCATCATGAATAGTTTTGTGCATCACAACATGAAAATTTGCTTATTTACTGGCACTTTCCTAACAAAATGGACATAATTTTAGCAGTAAAATGATTGACTAGCGTATGATTACAGTTCAAGATTCCCACTAATGCCAGAAACTGGCTACTGGCAAATTTGTTGGAAGGAGATTGTAAATATACTATTGGGAAAAGCATTGAATGATTGTAAGAAATTCCAAATAAAAGTCATTATTAAAGCCACTACACTGGCCTCCAGATCCATTTGGTTGCTGGTGATGAAGAACCACCCTACAGACACTTGAGAGAAAATGTTTCCAGAATTTTCAGCTTAAGAAGTTCTATAACAGATCTCAAGTTACACAGGAGCATTTTGAAGACGACTGCTCATAATTTTATGATCCATACTTTGGGTGCTGTTGACCTTATACCAGAGATGGCCCAAATGGTTGCTGCAAAAGTATCCAAGTCACATGTCCCAGCAGTTCTACAGGTCAGATGGAACTCTTCAGTATTTTTGATGCAGTAGGTGTTTGGACTCACAAAGGAACAATAGAGATGACTGGCATTTGTGGACCTTCTATTTTTGGTAATATTGGTGGATGAAAATTATGTTCTTGCTTTGGTCACTTATTTTAGCTTCTAAAAGTTGTGCAGCACAGTGAGTCATCTAATAAGCTTCTCAGCAGGTCTGATGATTGAGGTTGTCTTAGTTAGAACTAAGACATGACTGTGTCCAGAATTTGTATCTAGTAGCCTACACTGGTTCCCCAGTAGATTCTAACTTTCTCAGACCTAAGTAAAACTCAACATTTCTCTTATATTTTTTCTGTTATTATAAGCCTTGAAAGTCATAAAGTAAATCAGTATAAGGAATAAGAGAAATAAACTGTTAATGGTAATAGCATGAATGCCTCTTGGCAATTATGAACAGATAAAGGCTGGGAAATTTTGATATTTTTGACAGATGTTTTCTCCTGTGCCCAGGCAAAGTACAATTATTTTTTAATGGTATAATGCTTACCTCGTGTGTATATGTGTACCATGTACATGCCTGGTGCCTTCTGAGGTTTTTAGAAGGCTATGATTCACTAAAAATGCAGTTACAGATAGTTGGCAACAATCATGTGAATACTGATAACTGAATCTTAGTGAGCTGCAAGAGAAGCGAGTATTCTCAATCTCCCAGTCATCTCTTTATTCTCCATCAAAGTATATTTTGCCCCAAAGAATTACATTGTTCTTTTTTTTTTCCAGTTACCTCTTTGCCTCCACAATTAATGGACTTTTGTAATTGTTAAAAGATTTACATTTTTCTCAATGTAATATAATGATAATTATAAAAACCATTACAGCAACAGAAATAACCTAGTTTTTGAATGCTTATATCCTTTGCATTAAACTTTTAGCTATCTAATTTATATTTGTAGGCATGACTATTACAATATGCAATTATGAATGAGTGTTACACAAAATGATTACTGCAAAAATTTCTGATGACTTTTTTCTAACTGTAAAATAAGCAAATAAGAACTGACAAATACGAGGAAACATACAGTCTTTCTCTGATATTCTCTTGTGACATCTCATCTCTCCTATTCATCACAGCATGCTGAAGAAATTCCAGTCAGTCTGCTCATTGCAAGGAAATACATCTTGTTCTCTGCTTTTATACTTACTACATGCTTCCATGCCCTAAAAGTTTTCTTCCTCTGTTTCTTGCCATGAGACATGGCCTTCCGGCATTCTGTAAATTATGCCATATGAATTAAGATTAGATGTTTCCATGTTTACATAGGCCAAATCAGATAGATTCTTATTTTTATGAACTAGCATTTATTAAAGCAGAGCCAAACTTAGCTTTTTTTATCATCTATTGATTTTTTTATGGTTGATACAGTTAATTGCACACTAGAGTAATTGCAATATAAATATAAAATATACAAAACTGAGATATGTCAGGCCCATTAAAGATATACAGGTTCATCCTTCATCCTATCTATCTATCATCTATCTATCTATCTATCTATCTATCTATCTATCTATCTATCTATCTATCTGTCATCTATCTATAATCTATCTATCTATCTATCTATCTATCTATCTATCTATCTATCTATCTATCTATCATCTGTTATCTATCTGTCTGCCTTAGTTAGGACTTTCATTGCTGTGAAGAGACACTATGATCACAGCAACTCTTATAGAGAAAAAAGTTTATGGGGTGAATTACAGTTTCAGAGGTTTAGTCTACTGTCATTATGGTGGGCTATGTTTGCATACAGGTGTATGTGTTGTCGGAGAAGGAACTGAGAGTTCTATATTTAGGTCTGCAGGCAAAAGGAAATGAATTGTCACACTGCACATGACTTGAGCATAGGAGACTTCAAAACCCAGCCCACAGTGACACAATTTCCCTAGCAAGGCCTTACCTGTTCCAATATGGCCATCCCTTCTGAAAGCACCACCCCCTTTGGATGACATTTTATTTCAAAGAACCGCATTCCATTCCCTGTCCCCCAAAGACTTGTAGCCATATCATAATGCAAAAATATATTCAGTACAACTTCAAAACTCCCCATATTGAAGGACAGTATCAAACTTATCAAACATCTAAAATTCAAAATCTCTTCTGTGATTCATGCAATCTCTTAACTTTAGTAATCTATAAAAAAAACAAAATAAAAAGTCAGATCATATACCTCCAAAATATAGTGGCACATATTAAATATTATTTTTCTAAAACACAGGGAAGAGAACATGAGAAAATATTGAGCTAAAGCAAGACTGAAAACCAGCTGACATACAGCAGCATCTAAATCTCCACATCTGTTGTTAAATTGGTCTTCAGAGGTCCAAGTAATCTAAGTTTTGTTGACTGCAACATACTTGTTTTTCTTGTGCTGATTCCACTCCTTGTTAGCAACTCTCCTTTGTAGGTACCCCAAAGCACTGCCATCTCCAACATTTGGGGTCTCTAAGGCAATATATGCTTTACCTTCACAGCTTCACACAATTGCCTTTCTAGGACTCCATTCATGGATAACCCTTTCATATGCCTGGTCTCAGTAGCTTTCCTTTGTCATGGAGGAAGACTCCATAACGTTTTTCTTCTGTCTTTGACTCTAATGCCAGAACCATGTGGCCAAACCTTCCCAGTTCTGCTGCTGGGGCTGTATTGTTCAATTAAACAATGGCTCAATTGTTCAGTTAAATCTTCACTAAATTTCTATTTTTGATGGTTATTTTCACTGTCCAAGCTTAGCTGGTCTGGAACTTGTCTTAAATGCTTGGGTACACACTTTTTTAAAAAAGAAACACTACTGAAGCTTAAATCACATATTGAATCCCACACACTAAGAGACTTCAATACTCAATTTTCACCAACAAACAGGTCATTCAGACAGAAACTAAACAGAGAAATGATGTAACTAATAGACAGTATATCTCAAATGTACATCACAGATATCTACAGAACATTTCAGCCAAACACAAAAGAATATACCTTCTTGGCAGCACCTCATGGAACCTTCTCTAAAATTGACCACCTACTCAAGTCACAAAGCAAGTCTCAACAGCTACACAAAAATTGAACCAAGCACCTGTAAACCTATAAGAACATTATACATTAAAAAAGAGTTTCAATAATAGTAACAAAAGAAAGCCTACAAAGTCATGGAAACTGAACAACTCTCTACTAAATTATCACTAGGTCAAGAAAGAAATTAGGACTTTCTGGAGTTCACTAAGTGCCCACATACAGAAATGAGAGAATTCTCATACTAGGGACTTAACATCATATGTGAATATTCTAGAACAAAAAGAATCAGCACACTGAAGAGGAGTAAATAGCAGGAAATAATCAATCTAGGGCCTGAATCAATAAATTAGAAGCAAAGAGAACAATACAATGAATTAATAAAACAAAGGGTTGGTTCTTTGAGAAAATCAACAGTATAGATAAACCTTTATCCAAATTAACTAAAAGACAGAGAGAATATTCAAATTACCCAAATGAGAAATCAAAATGGGGATATAACATCAGACTCCAAGAAAATCCAGAGAATTATTAGGTTATACTTTACCTGTATTACACAAAATAGGAAAAATCTAAAAGAAATGGACATTTTTCTTCATAGATACCACTTATTAAAATTAAATCAATATCATATAAACTTGAATATACCTATATTCCTTAAGGAAGTAAAAACAGGCATGAAAAGTCTCCCATTCAAAAAAGCCCATGCAAGGCCAGATGTTTTCAGTGCCTAATTCTACTATACCTTTAAAGAAGAGGTAATACCTAATACTCCTTAAATTACTCTACAAAATAGAAACTAAAGGGATATTGCTAATAACATTTTATGAGTCTGAATCACTCTAAAACCTAACCGACACAAAATCTCAACAAAAAAGAATATCAAAAACCAACTTCCCTTATGAAAATAGATCCAAAAAATTAAAAAAAGTACTCACAAACTGAATCCAGGAACACATTATAAAGATCATTTACACTGATCAAGTAGTCTCCAACCCAGAGATGCAGGGATGGTTCAACATATGAAAATCTGTTAATGTAATCCACCATATAAATAAATAGAAAAAAAACCTCATGATAATCTCATTTGATGCTGAAAAAGCCTTTGATGAAATCCAACATGACTTTGTTGTAAAAGTCTTGAAGTGATTAGGGATACAAGGGACATACCTAAACATAATAAAAGTAATATATAACAAGGCAATCATTAACATCAAATTAAACAGAGAGAAACTCAAAAGATATCAACTGAAGTCAGGAACAAGAAAAAGCTGTCTACCATCTCCATATCTATCTAAAAGAATACTTAAAATTCTAGCTATAGCAGTAAGAAACAAAAAAGATCAAGGGGATACAAACAGGAAAGGGAGAAGTCAAAGTATCATTATTAACAGATTACATAAGAATACACATAAGTGATCCCAATAATTGTATTAGGGAGCTTCTCCAGCTGATAAACACCATTAGTCAAGTAACTGGATACAACTCCAAAAGAATGAACTCTAAAATAATATGTAACACATTTTTAGATAAACAATAAGCAGGCTGATAAAAAATTCAGGGGAAAAAAACAACCTTGACAATAGCAGCAAATAATATAAAATATCTTGGTGTAACTAACCAAGCAAATAAAATACCTGTATGACAACAGTTTCAAATATTTGAAGAAAGAAATTTGGAAAGCTATCAGAAGATGTTAAGATCTCCCATGCTTATGGATATGTAGGATTAACATAGTAAAAAATGGTCATCTTGACAAAAGCAATCTATAGATTCAACATAATTATTATTAACATCCTGACAGAATTCTTTATAGATCTCTAAAGACTAATATTCAATTTCATATGGTAAATCTAAAGACACAGGATAGCTAATACAATCCTGCACTGTAAAAGAATTTCCAAGGTATCACCATCTCAGTTTCAAGCTTTACTATGAGGCTATAGTAATAATAAGAGCATGGTATTGGCATAAAAACAAACAGGCAGATTAGTGAAATTGAATGGAAGAACCAGAAGGAAATCCACATACATATGTGATGTGGGATTCCCTTCTATATGCTGTAAATACCATTGGTTAATAAAGACACTGTCTTGGCCTGATAGTATAGAGTAGAGCTAGGTAGAAAAAACTAAACTGAATGCTGGGAGAAAGAAGGCAGAGTCAGAGAGAAGCCATGTAGCCCTGCCAGAGACAGACACTAGAACTTTACCCAGTAAGCCACAGCCACGTGGCAATACACAGATTACTAGACATGGGTTAATTTAAGATATAAGAGTTAACCAATAAGAACGTAGAGCTAATTGACCAAGCAGTGATTTAATTAATATAGTTTCTGTGTGGTTAATTAGTTTCTGGGTTGCCAGGAAGAACAAGCAGCCTCTACAACAACTATTATTTTCAACAAAAAAGTCAAGATTATACAATGGAAAAGAGAAAACATCTTCAACAACTGCCACTGGCATAACTGGATGTCTGCATGTACAAAAATGCAAATAGATCAATAGCTATCACCCTGCACAAAACTTAAGTTCAAGTGGATTAAAGCTCTCGACTGAAGTTCAGATACACTGAACCTGACAGAAAAGAAAATGAGAAATAGTCTTGAACACATTGGCACAGTTTTCAACATCCCAAAACCAATAGCATACGAATACCAATAGCACAGACACAAAGATTAAAAATTAATAAATGGGACATTTTGGAACTCAGCCATTTTTGTAAGAAAAAAGACAATGTCAATAAGACAAAAACAGCAACCTACAAAATGAGAAAAGATCTTCACCATCCAAATATCTGACAGAGGACTGATTTCCAAAATATATTAAAAATCCCCAAAAGTACACATCAAATTCCCTAAGAATCCATTTGAGAATGGGGTACAGAACAGGTCTAAACAGAGAATTCTCAGTAGAAGAATACCAAATGGCTGAAAAATACTTGAAGAAATGCTCAACATCCTCAGCCATCAGGGAAATGCAAATCAAACTGACTTTTAGATTCCACCTTCTACCTATGAGAATGGCTAAGAACAGACCCACACATGAGAAAACATGCTGAAGAGGATGTGGAGTGAAAGAGACAATCTTCCATTGCTGGAGGACATTTATGCTTATAGCATAATTATTTATAATAACCAGACCTGGAAAACCCTTTATATCCCTCAATTGAAGAATAGGTAAAGAAAATGTAGTAATTTACACAAGGGAGTGTTAGTCAGCTGTTATAAACTACAAAATCATTAAATTTAAAGGAAATTTGATGGAACTAGAAAAAAATATCCTGAGTTAGGGAACCCAGACCCAGAAAGACAAGCATGGTATGTGTTCATGTATAAATGGATATTTTCTCCAAGTAAAACAAAATTAGAAACAAAGAGAACAATACAATGAATTAATAAAACAACGGATAAAATCAACAGTATAGATAAACCTTTATCCAGATTAACTAAAAGGCAGAGAGAGAATATTCAAATTAACAAAATCAGAAATCAAATCATGCTACAATCCACAGTCCCAGAGAGGTTAGTTAACAAGGAGGGCACAAGGGGGAGACTCAGATCTCCCTTGGAAGGGGGAATAGAAGAGGTTAGGTAGTTGAACTGGGGTCATGGAACGAATGTGAACATTAGTCATCACATTGGGGTTGTGTGAGAGGGGGAGTACCAAAAGAGCTGAGTGGAGAAGGGGTTTCTCTTCTTAGCAGTAGAAACCTTAGCTAAGATAATTATAAAATATAAAAATTTAGGTTTAATTTATGGCAAAATTTGAAATTCTTTTCATATTACAGTGTCCATTTATATTTTGAATAAAAAATGTATGATTATTTCATTCATATGTATTTAAATGCTGGATTTTATTTCCCTGCACCAAGTGTAAAAATTTTATATATTAAAATAATAATAAATATTTGTGTCATGACATTTTAAAAATATTTTTATAATGCATTCAATTTAAAAGTTTTCTATCACATGCAATTCTGTAATTGTTGGAGACAAGTAGTTACATGAAATTTAAGTCATCCAAGCATAGACATTATACATGTGTCAAATTACCTTTATAAAATTGTGTTTTTGCTCCACAATTGACAATGGTTAGTATTGAATATTGCATTCATTAGTCATTTACTAAAATTAAATTTTACTCTATTTTGCATTTATGATAAAAATGAGTGAACTTGACCAATACTTAGTCTGTATTTATACAATCTTATACACTCATTTACTGAAATTATGAGTGGAACCAAATGTTTTTGTTCAAAACTCGTTAGAAATTTTCCAAAACAGCAACTTCTCAAATGCTAACACTTCCTGTTCTTTATCCGAGGTGTAAATATCACACCAATGCCTTTGTCAGTCTCATTTCAGTAAGTATTAGAAACTGTTGACTTGAGAAAAGTAGATACCAGTTTTCATTTGAAAACCATCCAACCTGACACAAGAGATATCATTGCAAACAACTAGAGGAACAAATTAAAGAAAGGCCTTTGAAATCTAGATTTTTCTTCACATATAAGATATTATAGTCATTAATTCATGCCTTTGGTCAATAAGTATCTTAAATATAAATTTCTTCATGCTTATTGGATAGTCTTCAATACAAAGGTGATCAATATTTGGTCTTCCTTTTAAAAAAAGCTTTAAGATTTGAACAGACAGAGAGAGATCCATCTTGGAAGCATTCTGTGTTTTTCTTTGGAAGATATTTTGCAGTGTCTCCACAAACTTGTTCTGTCTACACAGTCAAATATTTGAAATTTAGTATATTTAATGATTTTTCTTTATACACATATATGAAGAATAACTCAATACATTTTAAAAGTTCCCAGTGGTGTCATTACTCCCAAAAATGTTCTAAAAGACAGCTTCTAACTTTTTAAATTAAAACTTGCATTGCATATTTAGAGTCAGGCTCTGACAATATAGCCCTAATTGTGTAGGAACACACAGTTACCAGTCTACCTTCACCTCTCTGTTGCTATAATTGAGGTGTAAGTATTCAGTACTTGGCAGAATCTTTTATTTAATGGGGTTGTTGACACCAAGTCCTACAATAAGTAGCCCAGGCTGGCCTCAGTTAAGGGTGTTTTGTTTGGCTCGATCACTGACTCTGCAATTATAAACTACATATTCATCTTTCACTGGAAAATTTCTGCATGAATATTGTGGTTCTTTAGCTTGTACTTTTGGATAGACTCTGAAGAGTGGGAATGGGTGTAACTCTGAAAGCTTTGCCTAGGAATGGACCTATTTCCTTCTAATAGGTTGCTCTGTCCAGGCTTGATACAAATGGATGGAAATAGAAAACACTATCCTGAGTGAGGTAAGCCAGACCCAAAAAGAGGAACATGGGATGTACTCACTCATATTTGGTTTCTAGCCATAAATAAAAGACATTGAGCCTATAATTCGCGATCCTAGAGAAGCTAAATAAGAAGGTGAATCCAAAGACAAACATATACGCATCCTCCTGAATATTAACCTTCATCAGGCGATGAAAGGAGACAGAGACAGAGACCCACATTGGAGCACCGGACAGAAATCTCAAGGTCCAAATCAGGAGCAGAAGGAGAGAGAGCACGAGCAAGGAACTCAGGACCGCGAGGGGTACACCCACACACTGAGACAATGGGGATGTTCTATCGGGAACCCACTAAGGCCAGCTGGCCTGGAATAAAACCGGACTCGCTGAACATAGCGGACAATGAGGACTACTGAGAACTCAAGAACAATGGCAATGGGTTTTTGATCCTACTGCAAGTACTGGCTTTGGGGGAGCCTAGGCAGTTTGGATGCTCACCTTACTAGACCTGTATGGAGGTGGAAGGTCCTTGGACTTCCCACAGGTCAGGAACCCTGATTGCTCTTCGAGCTGATGAGGGAGGGGGACTTGATCGGGGGAGAGGGAGGAAAATGGGAGGCGGTGGCAGGGAGGAGGCAGAAATCTTTAATAAATAAATAAATTTAAAAAAAATAAAAATGGAAAAAAAGAAAATTAATAAAAAGACACATCAGGAGTGAGAGAGGCTCGGGCCAAACTGAAGTCACAGGATCCCCGCTGAGGACAAAGTGGAGAATGAGACAGCCCTGGGAAATGGTGGGAGACAGGACTCATGGGATTCTGAGATTTTTTGACCAGGTGTCAAGCAGGAGTTTCGTGCTGAATCAACTTAGCAGGAATCTCCGTGTTTTGTAAAGCACACATGGACCTAGAAGGTCCAGAGCTTGATGAAAGCTGGTTTCAGAGGCTGTTGGTTGACATAATGGCAATTTTTAAATGTTTTGGGAAAAAAAAAAGACCAATGCTAGAATAAACCAAACATCTGTAAAAAAAAAAAAAAAGATGGTATATGGCAAGTTTTATGGCATTCTGTTGCATTCTGTTATGCCAAATTTCATATTAATATTAATATTTCTTGAAGGATCACTCTTTTCTGAAGGAAAACAAAGTAGAAGTGGGTCTGAGGATGGGGAAACGGGGGTCACTGAGATGAGTTGAGGTGTGGAGAGGATGGGGAAAAGTGATGGAGGAGGAAGAAAGAAGAGATTTGTTTGGAATGTATTGCATGAGTGTAGGCCTAGAGGATTTTTGGGTTTATGGTTCTATTATATTTGGAAAAAATTTAGTCAATACTATGATTTTTTTTTTTTTTTTTTGCTTTCATGCCATTTCTTCTTCTTGGACTGTAATTACACAGTTGTTTTGCCACATTATATTACTCTACAATGACACTAATTCTTAGCTCACTAATTCTTTTTCTTTTTATTCTATACTTTCTTTTCAGTAAATTTTGCTTTTGTGGTCAAGTTATATGATCTTCACTAGACAGCACCTAACTGATCCAGTACACTTTATATCACAGTGTATGCTTCTATGTCTGGACATGTCATAGCGGTACTTTTAATATTTTATTTCTTTTTTCATCATGGAAAAAAACACATTGATTATGTGTTTTTTCTTTCTAAAATAATTTGATCAAGCCTTAAAAAGAAACCATTGTCAAGGAATATTGAGCATTGATGGTTTCCCCTCATAGTCCATGATTATTTGAGATATTGTTAGTCTTTCATGTTCTTAATTAAATATTAAATATTGTTATTTTTGAATTCTGCAATCATCTGAATTACTGTATTAGCAACATAATATATTTATTGAATATCATTGACCAACTTGACATCATATTTTATTAGGTTATAAAATATTTTAAGTAATTTATATTAAAAATCAGATAAAAGAAGTTTCACTTTCACCATATTCCCATTAAAAATCTTTTATTGACAACCTATCCACTATATAAATATTATTAATTTCATTTGAATTACATATCTTGAGGGCAAAGCTTTTTTGTCATTATTTTTGACATTCTATTTAAGATTTCTTCATTTTGGGTTGTGAGCCTAGCATTTATTAAAAAAAAGATTTCTTCATTTTTTTCAGTTCTTTCTTTTAACATTTTAATAATTGCAGAAGATCATGCCTAAGCATGAATTTATTAAGCCAACTGATATGCACGGCATCTATGTCTAATCTTGGCATTTCTATTCCATTCTTCCAAAAGTATCAAGAACAGTATTCTGTTACATAGATTTTCATGGATCATTCTGTAGGAAAAGCAGTTTGGGTTTCATTGTGTGAATACACCATGCCCTTGTCTTATTTCCCTGTATATCTTTACATTATGAATGTCATGTCAATTGATATAATGTATCTACTATTAATCTATGTATACATTGCTTATACAACATTTTCTCTATTTTCACTTGTCTCTTTTTCACTAAAAAGCTTGAATAGACATTCTCAGATAACTAAGACTGCAATTTCTGCTCATCTGTATCATTTCCCAGGTGTATTCTTCTCATATCATATAGTTCATTGATAATTTTTATGTGCAATAATAACAAAACATTTCTAAACTTGTTATGAACATGGTTTTCCATGCAGAGTTTCTCACTGAATCCAAAACTTTTTTTCTCATCTATTGAAAAATGCAGGATCTTTTTTTCCTTTAATATGTGCATTAACACACCTAGTATTACATCAAGTTTTTCAACTCATTATCAATTTCTCTGAATATTAAATCACATTTATGGCTATCTATCCTTTGGGATAACATAAACATAATTCTGATTACTGTTCTGCATTTACAATTCATTTGTAACCCAACAATTAAACATTTACTGGGACTTCACTTCCATTTATTCTTGGGAAATACTAGAAAAAGGTTATTTCTTGTATGTTGAAGGATTACAAAAGTTTCTTTATATTTTGTTCCAAATTATCTAATTAATTATATTTAAATAAAAGCAATCAGCCAAATAATGTTGGGAATAGTGTAATCACATCTTAAAAGTTCAATATTTCTGAGGGAGTAATGTAGAATGCACAGTGTATGTTTGTCATCTATCTTTCCTATGTTAGTGCCAGTGTTCCTGTTAAGACAATTTATTAACTCTTTCAACACAATTTCAGAGGAGATCCATATACTTTTTGACAAGCTAGTATTTAAACCTCATTTAGTTTATTCATAAGATATTCTATAGAACATGTGGTTGTAAGAATTTGAAGAAACATTTTAAGAAACATTTGAACTATTGCTTTAATATTAATAGCGATCTGATACAAACAGAAAAGGAACTGATTGAATTGTATGTTATCCAACTTATGAATATCTGACTAAAGAACAACATTACACTCATAAACTTCTTTTGAACCTACAAGAGAAAAAATAACATACTTCCTGGAAAAGGAGATACCATGATTATGAAGATAGTTTTCTTTGTATTAATTTTCTTCATTGCACTCCAAATATGCTGACACTTGTGATTTTTCCTAACACAAGAAAATTAACAGCATAATTTGTGGTAGTAGAGACCTCCTTTGCACTGTCCCCTAAAAATAAAAAAAGAAGAAAAGAAAGACTTAAAAATCACAGATTTTAAACATAAAAGCTTTATGGTCATTGGAGCATCAATTAAATACTGTTGAACTCCAAAAGCATGAAAATTTTTATCAGAAATCATCAGGGAATAAAAACAAATCCATGGATTATTTACATCAAATATATGCTAGATTTTTGGAGAGATGGCTTAGAGATTAAGAGAACTTGTTTTACAAGAGGACCTGGGTTAAATTCCAGTACCTATGTTGAGCATCTTACAATAGCACATAACCTTAGCTTTGGAGGACTCTGTGTTCTCCTCTGACCTCTGAAGACACTCCACATCCATGGCACATATTCATGATGAAAACACAAATGCACATAAAACAGCAATAAACACACACACTTAGATGCAGAAAGAGGGGGACAGAGAGAGTAAGGAAAGGACAGAGGAGGGAAAAGGAGGAGAAGGGAGGTAAGAAGAAGATACAGATGAGAAATAGATGATAGATAGATGGACAGATACATAGATCATAGACAGCAGAACAATTACAAAAAAGATAAATGGAAATACTGCAAAACACATACATGTGCTGTTAAAGGGATATTGAACAGAAAGAAGGTATTTCAGAGTTCAATGGTATGTACAGTACTTTAACAATGAAATATGAGATACAGCTTCACATTTCTGAGATTTATATTCCACATTAACAAGTAAAGGGAATAATTGTATACATTTTGCTGATTTTTTTGTCCCTGATGTTATATAGATAGCATCAGAAATATTGGGAAAAAATGAGCATTGTTAGGCTGTCCAAAAGGATGCAGAATTGTGAGACAAACCCTTGATTGTTCAAATGAAGTGGAGATGATTCATTTCTTTCTGGTTTCTAATGAGTGGAGTATTGATAATTATTGGGAGGACCTTTAGGAAATTATTTGAATTTTGAATTTATTTGAATTAATTTTATTGTCCTAAATAAAAGCTGAGTTAGAAATGTCAATGGAGATGGTAGAAACATATAAACAAACACAAGCATTTTCATTAGAATAAGATAACATGCAGGGAATATTAATAATAGAAATTGAAAGTAAATATCAATAAAAACAATGATTAAGTAAATATATTGAGGAATAACAGGTGCACAGTTTTATGTGTATTTGAATATCTGTTAATCAGAATGTCTAAAGTAGCTGAAAAAGACCACTGGCATTCAATGATTCCTGCAACTTTCTGCTTTTTAGAACATTGAAGTTTTTGGTGATCTATGCTCTTCAAGCTCTTTGAAAATTGTATAAGCACCCAATTCCTTCCATAAAATGAAAACCTATGTAAAATGCTCTTACTTAATCTAGCTTCAATTTTCTTTTTTTTTTTTTTAAAAAAAAACCTTACTTGTTTGTCAAAGAATTTTAATTTAGGAATGGCAGAGACACAGAATCTTATGGAACCAATGGAATACATATATTAATGTTTTAACCCTAAGGACAAAGAACATCAGTATTGTTTTAAATTAAGAATATTGTTATGTATTTTTTAGCACCCTGAAGATTACATTATTTCCACCTAATAAATTTCTGTCCTTCTTTAGTTTAATTGGTGAAAGTTTCCCTGTAATATATTGCTTGTTTGTTGTTTATTGTATTATCAAGTAGTAAATGTAAGTATCTCAAACAACAGAAACTAAATTTTTCAGCCTGGGCATATAATTGCAACATTAAGGTGTCAGGGGTAGTCATTCCTAATTAGGGTTAGTGGGTTTTGGGTTCTCGTCCACTCATGTCTCTTTAGCTTCAAAATAACTTACTCCTCCCATGTCTTCACATCATATTTTCCCTGTTGCTTTCTGCAAAAATTATATTTTTTTCTTATATGATCACCAGTGTTTGGAGCAGAGTCATCAGTTACAATTTTACTATAATCTTTTATGTTACCTCCATCCTTCGAATAAAACTATATCCTGAAAAGAAGAAAAATCCTAAGCTACCAGGGCTGGTTGTGAGAAGAAAGGAGGAATATGTGAAAGAGGCACAAAATATTAGATAATAATAAAAATAATTTGACCAAAATCTAAAATTGTAATAAGCTTTACCCTGGAATCCCAAATTAGTTTGTTTTAATAGCAGAAAATTGCATTTCTATTGATAATTATGCTTTTCTGTGGTTTTGCTTTGTATTATTTATGTATATAATAACAGCATTTCAGAATTTCCAAGGTCAACTGTTTTTTGGATATGTTAAAGTTATCAAGATGGGAAATATGAATCATACTTGATTGGTGATATGGGAATAGTGAATTGGTATGAAATTAATTTTTCAGCCTCAATATTGAAATGTCATTGTTTTCACAGTTTTTCTATGTTGTGCGAGAACACCCTCAGAAAAACAACTTAAAGGAAAAAGGACCCAATTCAACTGCAGTACTGAGTTGCAGTTCATATGGTAGAGAAGTCAAAGACAGAGATGTTCAAAGAATCTGGGCACACCACATCCATACTATAGAAAGAGAAAGGCACAAATATGCGATAGTATTCTGCTCCCCTTTTTTCATATTCTATGCAATTATTAGTTATATGTTTTAATTAACGTAATCAAATATTACACTCCACAGGCAAGCCAAAATACAAGCCTCCAATGTAATTCTAGATTCTATCAAGTTGTCGCTAATCCTAACCATCATAATAGTGCTACAGAAAATGTTTTGTTTGGTGATAAATGGAGTGTGAAATATTAGTCACGTTTTGACTCTGAAGAACTTGATACATCTAAAAGAAATGGGTAAAGTCTCAGTAAATTGTACAAAGGGATAACAGGCAGAGTGAGAATATACAACTGTAATGTCTTAAGAAACAAAGTAAATATTGTATCCAAAACAATTTATTCTTTTACATTCCAATAAAGGAAAGTAGTAAAAAAAAACTTAAAGTAGAAAAATAAAATAAAATACAATGAAAATGAGTATACTCCTTAATGTATTTCACAATATAGAAACAGAAGAGTCATTGCCAAATTCCTTTTATGAAGCTACAGTCACTCTGGTACCAAAACCACCCAAAGACTCAA
>NC_022027.1:14799236-14802692 GCF_000317375.1 Microtus ochrogaster
AAAGAAAAATGAAATAAAATACAATGAAAATGAGTAAAAATATAAAACCATAAAACCCTGCAGCTGTCTAATGGGTGTCTTGACTGAAGAAAAGCAGATACATCATAAGGCTGTTAATCATTCCATAATTTGTTTTACCAATGATGAATTATGTCATGCTTAGTTTTCCCACAATATTTACTTGAATCAATACAAAGGATGTTGTATCATATGCCTTATTGACGAACTCAGTGAGACATTTGTTATACATAAATTAGAAATTCAACTACTTGATATATCATGTTTGTGTCCTACATTAGATTAGGTAACATGAGAAAAACAGAGGATTTGGCACCTTTGTCATTTATATCTTTTATGTATTGTCTTTCAAAGACAGTAACCTTATATAAATAAATAAAATGGGTGGTAAGAAACCTTAATGAGATGGTACTTGATAGGATTTATATAAGAAGTCATTCAGGTTAATGTATGTTCGTGGTTTTAGAAGCTACACTCCAAGGTGAGATGATAAAATAAGTTTTGTCTCTGGAGTAAAGAGCATGATGACAGCAGTATGGTTAGGAACAAGTGTGCTTATTTCTAAGTGGGAACCATATGAAATGATCTCTGCTGCAGAATTTATCTTTAATTGATGAGCTTCTGGAATCTGTCATATTTACATCAAAGCAGATGAGTTCAACATGCTCTCAATCTATGTGATACTGATACTTACAGTTTATATTACTGAATAACATATACTTTCCAAAAAATGAAGAAAAAGATATACCTGACAATATTGTAAGTGATTTCACTTTTAGAAGAGTTTACAAAATCTAAAATAAGTAAGACTTCCCATGACAATTACAATAAACAACAAACATATCACTTGAGATGAAAAACAAATCTTCTAATCTTTTTTATATATTTATATTCGTTTTAGTGATTTTGAAATTATCATTGTTTATGACAAGTAAAATATAATGTGTATTATATAAATGTGGAAATGAGTCCAGGCAATATGGATGGCCTTTGCAAGAGAAGAAACTATTCAATAAATACTTGAGAAATCTCTGGAGTCAAGGGATGGAATTCTTTGCTGACTATCATACATGTATTTTCTTATTATTCTAATATAAAAGTCATAATAATCACTTCTGTGTCAGAAGGAAATACTCTCATTTTGGATGATGGCAAAAGAAATATCTTTACCTTCTCTCCTTGTCTGTCCTTTACCCAACTTGATCTTTTCGATCCCTCTTTTCCTCCTCCCAACTCCTCTAAGAGATACTTTGAAAGAGTGAGCTTTTGTGGCGTCAGGGAGAAACCAGGCACTAGGGAAACTCCAAGGAATCCACAAGTGTATCTAAGCAATAATAGAGAGGACACCTAAACTGCCCTTCCCCTGTAATAAATTGATGATTATCTTAATTGTAATCATAGAACCTTCATCCATAAACTGATGGAAGAAGATGCAGAGATCCACAGCTAAGCTCTGGGCCTAACTCCTGGAGTTCAGTCACAGAGAGGGAGGAGTGACACTAAGAGCAAAGGAGTCAAGAGCATGTTGGGTGGGGGGATACCCCCAGAAATAGCTGACTCAAGATAGTGCCAGCTCACTGACCCCAGGCTGACAGCTGAGGAAACAGCATAAGACCAAACTATGTCCTCTGACTAAGGGTGTCATTTGTTTGGTTTGTGAAAACCATAGCAGTATTTGTGGAACCAGTATTTGTCCCTACAGCCTGTACTGCCTCTTTGGAGCCCATTTCCTAAGGAAAAATAGCTTGCTCAGCTTAAATATAAGGGGAGGGCCAGGATAGAGGTCTTGTATCCAGTGACAGACTTTGTTGAATCCCCATGGGAAGCCTCACCCTCTCTGAGAAGAGGATGGGGGTGGGGTGGGTAGAAGGTAAAAGGCATGGGAGGAGAGGAGGGAGAGGGAACTGGGATTGGTCTGTAAAATAAGATTGCTTTAAAAATATAAAGAGAAAGAAATACTTTTACTTTTATATGTTTTTCTAGGCTGTCAGCTACTTTGTCAGTTCAAAGAGTTAATGTAAGCTTCGTTCCCTGTCTGCCACACAAAGGGCCAAAGTAATGGAAGAGAAGAGAAATAAAAATCTCTTTGCAAGATAATTATGGAATCGTGTACAAACCTTTAAAGGTTAATGAGCTCTCTAGAGAAGATGAATGACAGGTCTTGAAACTGTTGTCTGCCTATAATCCATTTTCCACATAATCTTAGTTATGAAGATTTGACATATTACAGGTAATATGGGGTGAATGTTAACTGTGAAAATGGTAATTTAAGTAATGTGAGATCCACTGATATTAAAAGGAACAGCATCTGGTCAAGAGATAAAAGAAGAGAACATAAAATTTAGTGGCTACAGAAACGAAAGCACACCTCAGTGATCAAAACAGAAGGTGAATAAGCGAAAAGCGATCTGCGATTCTTTCATGTAGGCATTAGGCAGCAGGGGACTATTTTCTTGTTCTTCTTTCATGTTCATTTTCATGATTATAATTAAACAGAACTTTTTCTTTATAGTTAAAAAGTGTAATGGTAGCAAAGATTTGAAAATGTTTAACAGAGTAGATTTGAAACACTCTAATGGCTTTCATTGGAAGCATAGAAATAGAACAAGAAGTTTTCTTAATTATCCTTTTTTTACATCATATATACTTCAAGGTCAGGCTCTCTACAAGAAGACAAAAATATTAGCATGAGTACTTGATAGGTACAACTCATTCACTTATTTGGCAATATGTTAAAGTAAAAAATAACTTGCAATTGAAATTTATGGATTTACTTATTAAGTTTTGATACAGATCAGACTGTCATCCAAAAGTAGTTCTATTTGATTTGTGAACAGAAAATAGAATTGCAATAAAAAAATATTTGGGTGTATATTGAATATTTAATAAGAAATGAAGAGATTTGCATTTGGACTACCAGACATTGTTGTCTCAACAGAATTGAACTGTCTGCAAAACACTCAGCCATCATTATTATTAAAGTGCTCTCATCTCATCTTTTCCCGTGATCTCACCAGTCTTGTTATTACCAAGTAGCAACGTCAAGTTCTTTATCCTTTTTTTCAATGTTCCAGAAACAACTTCAAATTCACTGTTCTTTTTAAAATGAAATTTGTATTTAGTTTTTTAACTTTTTTATTCGTTTTCCACACCAACCACAATTCTCCTTGCCTCTCCTCCTCCTTCTCCTTCCCCACCTTCCGCATTTTACCCCCATCTACTCTTCAGAAAGGGTAAGGCCTACCAATTCCTTTTTGCTCAAATCACCTTTGTCTTAGGTTGAATGATGGAGGAAGGTCATTGGCTAATAAAAAAAAATTGCTTTGGCCCATTTTGATAGGCAATCCCTTAGGTGGGTGGAGTAGGCAGAACAGAATGCTGGGAGAAAGAAGCTGAGTCAGTGAGCTGCCATGATTCTCCCACTCCAGACAGATGCAG
>NC_022027.1:14803078-14819630 GCF_000317375.1 Microtus ochrogaster
TGGGACTGTGCTGCCAGTATGAACTCTGGCTTTAAAGCATTTCAATGGCTTTTATGGGACTGGATATTTGTGTTCCCACTTGGGATGGGAAGGAGAGTGCTCTGAGATCATGCTGATGGCTCAGCACTCCCTGCCTGCACCTGGGCAGACGGCCGAATCTCTCTTTCTTTTCTTAAAATATTTTATTTTTTATAACAACACAGGAGTGGCCTTATTTTTCAGAACAAAAAGCAAAATAGGTTTGAGGTTAAAGCTGAGTGTTAAAGGATTATTTTGGTGTGTGAGAGACCCAGGTTCAATGCCAGGGAAAACATATTTAAGTGAAAATTTAGTTATGCTTGATTAAGAGTTTGCTTGTGTATGTTTTTGCATCCAGTTAGACCCACCAAAATTATGGAAAATACTCCGCTTATTCACCTCATGTTTGCTTGCTTTCATATCAGTAAAATTTAGTGAAATATCTTTAAAGTCACATTCATACTAGCATTTGGTCTAATAATTGGCCTAGATTAATACAGGTAATTAACCACCTCAGTTGTCTACTTTATAAGTATAAGTTTATTAACTAGAGGAATTTTAAGAATTTGCACCAACATTGATTCATGTGTTATTCTCTGATAGTATGTGGATGTGTAACTGAGATAGGAAGTCACAGATGAGACAATACTCCATGTCTATGAGTTATATATTCACCCGGCAGCTTAGAGCCAAAATAACCACACAGAAACTATATTAATTAAAACACTACTTGGCTCATTAGCTCTAACTTCTTATTGGCTAACACATATTTTAATTTAACCCATTTCTAGTAATCTGTACATCTTCATGAGGTCGTGGCCTACCAGCATAATTTCAGCACATCTATCTCTGGTGGCTCCATGGTGTCTCCCTATCTCTGCCCTTCTTTCTCCCAGCATTTAGTTTCATCTTCTCCGACTACCTAACTTCTGCTGTGCTATAGGTCCAAAGCAGTTTCTACTGTAGGAAGTTAGTTTCTTTATTTATTAATGGTAATCACAGCATACGGAGGGAAATCCCATATCATAACCCCCTTTAAATTCCTCTCTTCAAGTTTTCTCATAGACCCTTACTTTTTTAACGATGTCTCCTCTGTCATTAGTTGCTGTTACATGCATTAATTTATATACATTAATATTCTTAAATATAACCTTCTCACTCTGTATGTTATTCCTAGTATAGGTTTTTAGGTTTCACCTCGTGGTACAAGATTGTTTTAACACAGAACAGGAATGGACATATGAGGAGAATTCTGCGTGTCAAAACAAGACAGTTTTATGGACTCAGTTTCCTCAAAAGAAGGAATTGTTCTTGGAATGGTTTCATGTGCCTCCCAAGCAGAACGGATAGGAATGAGTTTACTTCCGCTTAGTCTTGACAATTGTCTATTGCTCATTGTTTATATGCCTCTATGGTAAAACATGTTTGGGCATGTGAAGTTTGTCCTTCAGCTTGTATACAGTTTGAGTTCATGAGAACTTCACTCTCGTGACCTTTCTTAACCCTCAGAATACAAATTATTTGAGGCTATAAATAAAATTGGCTATTGCGTGAGACTTTAGTTGTCCTTATTTACCACTTCCTTTTTCCCATGTCCCACTTCCTCTAGAATGTTGACATACTATAACAAATTTTACAGTCTGAGTGTAATCTTGTAAATCCAGAGAATAAAATTTACAGATATCTTTAAATTTAAAGACCTTAGTATGGGCCGGGCGGTGGTGGTTCACGCCTTTAATCCCAGCACTTGGGAGGCAGAGGCAGGTGGATCTCTGTGAGTTCGAGACCAGCCTGGTCTACAAGAGCTAGTTCCAGCACATGCTTCAAAACCACAGAGAAACCCTGTCTCGAAAAACCAAAAAACAAACAAACAAAAAAAAAAAAAAAAACCTTAGTACGTCTTTAATAATTACGCTCTCTTCATACATACTTTCTTAGTCTCTAGTCAGGAGATCTGCAGTATTCCTTCTTTATCTAAAATTCAAACAAAAGTGGTAACACTGAACACAAAATTAAAGTCATTTTTGCATTATCTTTTAGGTATTTCCTTTAAAAATGTGAAAATGACTTTTAGGGTTGGTACAATATAACATATAACTTATACAAATTTAGTTATTTTGAGACCAGGTTTTATTTCAAATTTACTTTACCAATTCAATCTTAAAGTTAGAATTAAGGAAACAAAAGAAACTAACACTCATTTAAAAGTTGTTAGATAGCAAGCAACCTGCAGATAAATAGATATTTCAGGCATTCCTGTAAATAGCCTGCTAAACTGATCTGTTTGCCTAAACATACATATGTATGTTTTTGAATGTGATTTCCAAAGAGAGTTTCCATAATTTTCATCAGCTCGTCAAAGGAATCCATACATAAAAAGACTTATAAATTTTCATATTGTATTTATATATGCAAACAAATTACGTTTTTAATAATTTAATAGCACCCAAGGCCACCCAAATATTATGCATTTCTTTTCATTTCATCCCTGTGTGTATAAGGCTGTCATAAATTTTCTTCTATCTGACCTAATTTCCTGAAAGTTTTACTACCAATGCACTGAGTAAAGCTCAGTCTTATGTATCACATTTTGTTTCTTTAGGCAGGGTTATTTTCTTTGGGAGAATAATACATCAAACATACAGAATATGGAACTGTGTCAGAGAAGCAAAAGGGAAATGTAAGATGTAAGTTGTGTTCTGCTATTGCTTTTACGAGCCAGCAGCAAAGGGAAAAAGGTATAAAAATCTATGGTTTGAGTAGAAGGGGAATCGGAGGCAAGTTCTTAAGAAAGACAAAACCCGCAATTTTAGTTAGCCTCTAAAGTTGTATTTCTCTGCTAAAATAAATACATCAGGCTTTGTCTCCTCATGTTTATTTTTCTTGAGAAGATAGGAAATTTTACTAAATATTGATTGCTCACATCATTTGTTTGAGTCAAAGGTAAGGGAGACTACTTCTCAATTGTTTCCATGACTGCCATCAGCATTTTATTTCTTTAGAATAAAATGTGATATACTAGAGGGTTTTGTTTTTTCAATGACTCTATTATCTCCAGTTGTCAAATTTCCAGTTAAAAATTTGTAATGTCTTTGGACTACCATAATTTAAGAGATTTTAAAAATGTTCCTAATCATCTAATCCTAAAATTGCTTGCTGTTTGACAGAGCTTATGATTGTGTTCATAAATGTGCCTGCATATCAACTAAACTTCAGTATAAGCAGAAAAGAAAAAGCATTTGTTCTTTAATAAGCATATCTTCTCTTTTAACTTTGTATATGCTAACCAGATGTTTACCAAAAATAAAGAGAAAAAATAACTTCTTATAACCTTGATAAAATTTTCCAGGGAAAAATCAAACAAGCTCAGTGACTTGACATCATGCAAATTTATTATTTTGACATTTCAGAATAAGAAGTTTCAAATGACTCTCAAATAGCTCACTCCAAGACCATGGTGTTGATATATAACAGCAATTGCCGTTTCAATCTTCAGCATTATAAATGGGTGGAAACCCCTTACTTTTGATATGACCATTTTCTCTATTTCTTTTTTATTGTCAAAATTTTTATTACTTTACAAATATTTCCAAAAAATATAGTATAATCTAGCTGCTAACTAGGAGCCATAGTTTAACTTATTCTATTTACTCCCCTTCTGTCATATAAGACCTGCAGAAATTCCAGAAACAAGGATAAACCCATCTTTAGGGATTGCTCTTTCTTCATAGGAAAATACTATGCATTTTATGTTGTGCAAATATTCTCAGAAAATTTGGGAGATCAGAGAAAGTCAGAAATGGAGTTATATTTACTCCAAAGTGCATCAATTAGCTTGATAAAGAAGTGTCACAAGAACCTTTGCTTAAATATTTACATGTCCAAACAGGAAGATTTTTTTTCAATAGCTAAGAAAATCCTTAAGTACAGGATTATGGTTATTTTTATTATTGTTTTCAGCATATCCCCTCTCATATACAAGTTCCCTAAGCATTGAATATACCAGGTACTAACTTCATTTTATATCTATATCAAGATTATTTCAGTTTGACTTCAGCTATGATTTAATTCTACTAAAGAAACTAGAAATTGAGAAAAATCATTTTGTTCCATGAATAATCTGTTTCTTGAAAAATTCTGAAGAATTGCTATTTTTCTGATATGCTAAACTCATTTTCCTCATTACTTAAATTTTTATAACATGTGAGTTCACAGAAAGTAAAACATGTTTGTTTGCTTGTTCATTTTGTTGAGATATAGAATGAATTTCTTGGAACTTTATTATATAGAAAGCATTGAATCTACAATAAGCACACTTAGTGTTTCTTTGAAATGCATCGTTATTCTGGAAGAACACAAAGAAACAGAACATTTAAATTGATTCACAGTAAAACATTTTGTAGGAGGTGATATTGATTTGATTCTTAGAAAAAAATATTCTCATTTATTTATGTCAAAATGTGGGTGGGGAAACTGGCAGCAATAGGTAATAAAAATATCATAAAAGTATAAAAACTAGGGCACTGTCTATGGATGTTTTACATTTCTGAAAAATGAAACTTTTAGTAGCATCACTATATATGGAGTCAAATACAGGATATAACACATAATGGAATCCTTTCTTTCTATTAAGGTTCTTAGGTATTATATAAAGTAAATATATTTAGGGTTTATATCTAGCACATAGAAGATAGATAACTTCAAAGAATTTGTTCTATTTACTATTTACATAAATTGAACTGCATAACACATACTCAATCCTCAAATTATCTTCCAGTTTCTCCAGCATTAAGGATAGCTATTACACAAAATAACTAATAAATAATAAATCAATACATAGAGAGGAAGATGAATATTCTATTGTTCAAACCAGGACAACTCCTTGGAAAGTTATTTTATTGATATAAATATAAATTGGTCACATTTTCCTTTTTATTAATCTCAAGTGAAATTCAAAAGTCATGATTAAAATTCATTATTTGTATGACAACAGATATATTCTAATAACTAATGTAGAAAGAATGAAGGAACAAAGCAAATACATTAAGAAAAAACTGTGTTTTCAACACTTTAAGGAAACATGTTTTAAATACCAACTCATTGTTATAATTAGTTCATAAATCTATACACTATTTAATAATTTTCCTACCTCATAAGAGGTAGTTGATGTCTCTCTTCTTGAGAGATTTAGTTAAGAATTGCATACTGAAAGGGAAAAACAACAATCCGGTAATTATGAAACCAGATAGACACCAACTTAACCAAGATTATTATCAAGAATCATAAATTAGGTTGATTATTATTCTATTCTTACCTCTGCTATCTCCTATCACAAAATCTGTAGGCCTACTATAACCTTGAGAACATATTACAGCAGCCTAAACCAAAGAGAACAAAGGAAATATTTGACCATGACTAATCTTGCAATACTGAGCTACTGTCGCAGTAAAAAGGACAATAATTATCCATGTCTCCATATGTTCTGTGGTTATCTAAAATGGAGTATATTGCAGAGTGGGAACATTGGGGAAAATGTAAATATGAGCAAAATATTAACAAAAATACTAGTAGATATTAATTTATTAATGTGTGTAACCTCCTTGTATAAAACATTGCTATTTGGGATGTATACATTGCTATAAAAGTAAAAATTATATATAACAGATTCAGTGACTGTTACAATAGTATTTATATTTCTAAAATATTTTTTAAAAAGTTATTAGAAATTATTTGTAAGGTTGATGTAAAGTACTAAAGAAAGCTTGTAATTTTCATCTCTACCTACCTGCAACAAATATTTCAATTCTGGCTATAATTTATATCATGGAGAATAAGACAAAGTAACTAGCTGGATGTTCTAGTCAATATTCATTCTTTCATTTCTGTGCTTTAAATTACGCTGTGGTAGTCATACATCTCTATAGACTGTGAGCAACAGACGCAGTCTTTTATGGGTAGCAACCTTCGATAAAAGCCCTAAGATTTTCACTTCCTTCAGACCATTCATTGTATTCTATATAAATTTTGCTAATGATATTCCAAAATTTCATGCTTTGTCATTTTCCTCAGTCCCCTTTCATGTTTCCTCTTCTTCTCATTATTTTTACTCCCATTATTCTTGGATATTCAAACAGGGCACTTACCTTCATTCAACTTTCCTTTTTCCCAAACAGGAGAACTCATAGTGTAGAGTTACTCAACTTCCTTCTACTGAACCTATGGCCTGACACAAATTTAAAGGATTTTTTTTAGGCTAAATTTGCATAAATAGAACATTAGTGTAGTCTACAGTCATTTTTCTCACTTTTTCTGAGATCATACATATCTCTATGATTATACTAATTAAGAATATAAGTTTTATCATCACTGTGTTTATATGAGATATATTTTCATTAATGTAGATTGGAAAAAGTATTGTTGGAATAATTTATGGTGCTAAGACGTAGAAATGGTTCATTACATTTCAGTTATAACAATAGATCTGTCTTATTCCTGCCTAGCTGGCTATATACTATACATCCCTTGAAATAGTTAAAAAAAATTTAGGTCAACTTTGCTAAATTAGTTTTACTATAATTTTTTTCAATTCAAATATTGAGGTTGATAAATTAAAAGAAACTCATCTTAAACTCTCAAGAAAATTGCTAGTTGTGCTAAAATAAACTGTCGTGTCATTTTGGAATTAGATATTTAATTAAACTTTTCATTTATCTTCTATGAAAGGGAAGAAACCAGCAAGTTTTATCTTCAAGAAACTTGCATTTCTAATGAAATTATTGAACTTAAAGGACAAAGAAATCCATGTCTAGTATATTTAGTTTTTACAGTTCTTTTACTTTTCAGTGACTATCCAAATGAAAGAGGAAATTTTCAATGTTTACATGGTTTCACCTTTTAAATAAGAATTCCAAAATTGTCATTGAATTTCTTGTGGATATTAATCAGTGTATATCCTTGTTAGAAATTCTTTTAACACACCTGTCTGTTAAAATCACTGAAAATAGTTTATTAACATGAAGTAATTGTTATCATTTTAATGATTTTCAATGAATTAAATATCTAATAGAAAAAAATTCTATAGCGCAGCAAGTGACACACTCTTACTGGAAAGCTAATACAGTCAGTAAAAATGTGAGTTCACCAGAAAGACGGGATATGCCTTATGAGACTAATATCCATTCACATGTTCTTTATTTTTTGTAGAATGTTTCATACCAACTGGTTTCATGAACAAGAGCCACTGTCTCTCTTTTCTGATATACAGTGAGACTAAAGACACTTGTTAAAGCGGTGCAATGAGTTGTAGTTAAGGTTTCTTTGTATAGCAATGGAGGATATAAGGAGGGTGAATGTCTTATGTCTGGCACAGAGCAGGGTTAGTGTGTGAGCTGGCAAATCTGGATCATTTCTATCACTTGAATAACAACCCTTACACTAATTGTATTCAGGTTATTTGAACTCTCGTCCTCAGTTAAAAACAAATACTCATTACAAAAGTCAGTTATAACCGTTGCACTTTACAGTCAGACATAAAAGTATTAATTTTTCATAAACAGAAAAACTTTATGTTTTATGCCTAAAGGAGACATGTGTCTGTTTTTTATAAAATAATGAAAGGTTGTTTTAGGAAAATATTTGATCTATTGTGGAAAATAGAAAAACCGTAAAAGACAACATTTAATCATTTATGGTGAGCAAATACAAATAAGTATAATTTGTTTACTGCAATTATTTTATTTACAATTTAGTAACATTTTCAAAAATGTACTTTTACACTGTCACTGAGTGACTACTCTTTATTTGTTCCACCAGTATATGTGATAATCTTGCTAATATCTTTTACTATATGAGAAAGTCCCTACTTCTAACTTAATATGAGGACTCAAATTTTTTATATGAGGTTAATTTAGTCTCTGAAAACTAAACAAATGCTAGAGCTCCCTCTTTAATGACTTTAACTTAACATTGGTTTTTGTATGAATTATCTACATGTCAACATTTACAGAAATATAGAGTTCTTCTACTGGAAAACTTATTAATACACTATTAAGATAATAAATCTAGAAATTAACCCTTAGCTGAAGTTAAACACTATTATTTTAAATAAAGTTTTTGTATTTTACCTCCAAGTGAATTAAGTTCCCAGAAGACATTATAATTTTCTCTTATTTGAACATCTCAGTTCAACATTGCTTTAAGTTAAGTCTTAGACCATCCTTTATTTTGTATTATGATAGTAAAAGCATATTCCAATTATATGCTCTAAAGAGTTGAAATGCTTCTTTTTAACCAGACACATCATTCTTTAAAGTGTTAAGAAATTATTTTTTTAAATAATTTCAGTTGTCACAGCCTCTACCCACTCACATGATTCTCACTCTGAAATTCCTTTTTGTTCAAGCATATTCCACTTGTGCAAAATAAAAACAAACTCAAAATTAACTAATGGACAAACAGACATGGGTTTATTAGATGGGATAACATGACTATTGTCATCTCTCTTGTTTCCTGTTTAGAAACATATAGACATGGGGACTTCCCAAAGTTACCTGATCTGTTTTTGCCTCAGTATCACATTTAGTTTAGGTTAAAAATACTCTCTCTATCTCTCTAATGGAAAATATATTATGGAGACATTTATGATTTAATATAATAAGTCCCTTATCTAGTCCCAGCAGCAAGGGACATTGTTCTTATCAGTTGTATAATAAATTAACTGTGCAACTATACCCTCAGTAACTCATTTCAGAATATTTATCCTCTCTTGTAGACGAAGGTAGTTTATCTAACAGAACAGTCTTAAATAACAGCAAAAAAATTACCCACAAAGAAAATTTAGTGTGTATAATTGAATGAAATATCATGCCCTTTCATGCTTCCTATGATGTCATAGTACTGGGCAGTGGGGTTCTTAGGAGAAGATAGGTTACAAAGGAAGAGTATTCATAATTGTGATTAATGCCACTTCTTTGCTTATAGAAGGCCACATTCAAAAGACAAGCACTGCTTTCTGCCTTATAAACATACGGCAGAATATATGGACATGTATAAGCTCTATAAGCAAAGAAGTGGCCTTGAACTGATGACAAGTCTGCCAGCATCATGATTTTGGGCATCTCAATATGAACTCCAAATTGAAACAAAATAAATTATAATCTTTGTAAGCCATCCAATCTGTGGATCTTTTATACAGCAGTTTGAATCAACTGAGAACAAGTGTTTTTAACAAAAGGGTAAAGTAATGAAAACTCAACATGTTGAAGAGCTTTAACTAAACTATGCATATCATTTCAACTGTAATTATTTCTACTAATGCTTGAATCTTTTGTTTAAGTCTGCTGAACTGATGCACTAATCCTACCTTAACTAACAGCACCTAGAAAACATACACATATAGCTCAGCTGATCCTTTTCTTAGGAATTCAACAATACAGAAATCATGATGCCATCCCAGGAGTTCATTAAATTTCCTACCCATGACATTATACCATGCTCGAAAACAATCATTAAAATGTGTTTCCTTTTGTGTTGAGGTCTGACTAAACAATTTAGATCTTAGAGACCCCACAATCGTGATGTGTATATGCATATAACAAGCCTGTAGGACTGTATCTCTGTTTGTTTTCTCTATTATTGCATTCTGCATTCAAAAGATACCTTGTTTATGGCAGGCCCAGCAAACAAAAAATAAAATTTGAAATAATTAGAGAATTATTTATTATTTATTTGTTTATTTATTTATTTTTACTTAAAAATTCCCACCTCCTCTCATTTCCCTCCCTTTCCCTCTATTCCCCTCCCCCTCTCTCTCCAGTCCAAAGAGCAATCAGAGTTCCCTGCCCTGTGGGAAGTCCAAGGTCCTCCCCCCTCCATCCAGGTCTAGGAAGTTGAGCATCCCACAAAGACTAGGCTCCCATAAAGCCAGTAAATGCAGTAGGATCAAAACCCAGTGCCAATGTCCTTGGCTTCTCAGTCAGGCCTCCTTGTCCGACACGTTCAGAGAGTCCACTTTGATCACATGCACCATCAGTCCCAGTCCAGCTGGCCCTGGTGAGCTCCCATTAGATCAGCTCCACCGTCTCAGTGGGTGGGCGCACCCCTCGCTGTCCTGACTTCCTTGCTCATGTCCTCCCTTCTTCTGCTCCTCATTTGGACCTTGGGAGCTCAGTCCAGTGCTCCAATGTGGGTCTCTGTCTCTAGCTTCCGTTCATCATTGCCATCAAACACCACAAACAGACACCATGAATTTCAGTGGCCATTTTTGTAAAATATTTTCACACCTAAAGTCAACATCAATATAAAGATTCAGCGAACATATGAAAACAAATTGAGCCATGAATACTAATTACTTTTGTTTTAATTTATTAACCACTTTTATCTTCCTTAACACATAGTTTTACTTATTAGTAGTATATTTTTATTTTTATTATCTTGTTTCTCTCTTTCATACTATTCTTGTAACCAGAACAATCATTAAATCAAAACATATAAAATTATGTAAACTTTCATAAAATTAATTAAAATGTGTAAGTTAAATTTAAAATAGATATTCTCACAGGGAACATACCTAAACATAATAAAGGCAATATACAGCAAGCCAACAGCCAACATCAAACTAAATGGAGAGAAACACCCAGTGATCCCACTGAAATCAGGAATAAGACAAGGTTGTCCACTCTCTTCATATCTATTCAATATAGTTCTTAAGGTCCTAGCTAGTGCAATAAGACACCATCATAAAATATCTCAGAGTAACTCTAACAAAACAAGCAGAAATATTGTATGACAAGAACTTTAGATCTTTGAGGAAAGAAACTGAGGCACACACCAGAAAGTAGAAAGATCTCCCATGATCTTGGGTAGGTAGAAGTAACAGAGTAAAAATGGCAGTCTTACCAAAAGCAATCTACAGATTCAATGGAATGCCCACCAAAATCCCAACAAAATTTTTCACAGACCTTGAAAGAATGGTACTCAACTTCATATGGAAAAGCAACAAACCCAGATTAGCCAAAAAAAAAAAAATATCCTGTGCAATAAAAGAACTTCTGGAGGCATCACAATTACTGAGTTTCAACTCTTCTACAGATCTATAGTAGTAAAAACAGCCTGGTATTGGCATAAAAAGAGACAGGAAGACCAATGGAAACTAATCAAAGACCCAGATATTAATCATACACTTTTGAACACTGATATTTAATAAATAAACAAAAAATATCAAATGGAAAAAAGAAAGCATATTTAACAAATGGTACTGACCTAACTGGATATCAACATGTAGAAGAATGAAAATAGACCCATATCTCTCACCATGCATAGCACTCAAGTCCAAATGGATCAAAGACCTCAACATGAAGCCAGCCAAACTGAACCTCAGAGAAGAGAAATTGGGAAGTATACTTGAAAACACTGGCACAGGAGACCACATCCTAAATATAACCCCAGCAGCACAATACACTGAGAGAACCAATTGATAAATGGGATCTCCTGAAGCTGAAAATCTTCTGTAGGATAAAGGACATGGTCAACAAAACAAAACAACAGCCTACAGAATGGGAAAAGATCTTCATTAACCCCATATCAGATAGAGGTCTGATCTCCAAAATATACAAAGAACTCACAAAACTGCTCAGTAAAAGAACAAATAATCCGATTTAAAAAATGGAGTAAAACCTTAACAGAGAACTCTTAACAGAGGAATCTAAAATGACTGAAAGACACATAAAGAATTGTTCAACATCCATACTCATCAGAGAAATGCAAATCAAAACAATTCTGAGATTCCATCTTACTCCTGTAAGAATGTCTAAGATAAAAAACACTGATGACAACTTAGGCTGTAGAGGTTGTGGGGTAAAGACAACACTGCTGCATTGCTGGTGGGAGTGCAAGCTGGTACAGCTCCTTTGGATGTCTGTGTGGTGATTTCTCAGAAAATTAGAAAACAACCTTCCTCAAGACTCAGTAATACTACTTTTGGGTATATATCCAGAGGATGCTCAATCATGCCACAAGGTCATGTGCTCAACTATGTTCATAGTAGCATTGTTTGCCATAGCCAGAACCTGGAAACAACCTAAGTGCTCTTTGAACGAAGAATGGATAAGGAAAATGTGGTACATTTACATAATGGAGTTCTACACAGTAGAAAAAAAAATAACAACACCTTAAATTTTGCAAGCAAACGGATAGAGCTAGAAAACATCATTTTGAGTGAGGTAACCCAGATACAGAAAGACAGTTATCACATGTACTCACTCATAATTGGTTTTTAAACATAAAACAATGAAAACCAGACCATAAATCATAATTCCAGAGAACCTAGACAACAATGAGGACCCGAAGAGAGACATGCATAGATCTAATCTACATGGGAAGTAGAAAAAGACAAGATCTTCTGAGTAAATTGGGAGCATGGGGACCTTGCAAGAGTGTAAATGAGGAGGGAAGAGGCAAAGAGGGGAGCAGAGAAAAATGGAGAGCTCAATAAAAATCAATTAAAAAGTTTTAAAAAGAAAATATATATTCTCATATACATAATTAAATAATAACCTTCTACACAAATTTGAAAATGTATGATGGGATCATGTTGACATCAGAGTTAGACATATGTGCTTCAACAGCAATGTTGATGGTTATAACTGTGTACAGATTCATGGATGTCCCAGACGTAACAACTGAACTTGAGATACTTTTCTCCAAGAGATAAGTTATTGAATATCAGGGAAAATAGGGCCTACGTCATTATTTTCCTGACTGATGATGCACTATACATAGAAACAGGAGATTTTTTTTTATGAGTCCTAAAAAAGGCAACAAATAGAGCTGAAAACAACCAAAAGTTTTTCTAGACCTTTCAGTGCTAGATAAACATTATACACATTTGTGTACAGATAGTTAGGCATGTATTCTATCAAATCATGAACTGATGTCTAATCTTTATAGGAGTAGTGAAGACTTTCTTTGAGTTAGTTTCAAGTTACAACAACTTACTCATTAAACAGAGGCAGGAGCCATTGTGACCTTTCACTATTCAAGAATGAGAACTTGTGAGTTTGCCTGTACAAACTACTTAAGAGAGAAAGAAGCAAAAACCTAGCTAGCAACAATTTTATTCAGCAAGATAAGAATTAAATCCAGAAATAAACATTTATTTTAATAAAAAATTTATTTATAAAATAAACATTTTGTTTTCAATGGTCAATATTTTACATACACATGAAATACTAAAATAGTATTGTTCCAGTTATCCTAGAGAAAATATAGTCAAATATATTATCTTTGATTGTTTATCAGAATCTTCAAAGCATGAAAAGAATAAAAGGAGGTAATTTTAGTAACTGGACTTATTATATTAATTATTAGGTATGAAATTACAGTCAACCCTGTGATAGTAAGAATCAAATATAAATTCTACACTGGAAAAATCAAAACCTATGTTTAACAGTATCCAAAAGCTTATAAAGAGATTTTGAGATGTCAAAAATAAAATCATTAGACAAGACTAGATGTATAGGTGTTATTTAATAGGTAGAATAAAGATACCATTGAAGAAAAATGAAAATCCTCTGAAATAGAACTGTGACCACGTATTCTTTGACAGTGGTAAAAAGCAAACCACCATGAGATAATTGAGAACCTCAAAACGAAACTGGTTAGTTTGTCAACTAATTAAAAAAGCAAAAGATTAAAAATAAAATGAAAATCCTGTAAGAAGCAAAAGTAAACAAGAACTTGAAAGCATACATTAAGATACACATTAAAGTAGTTATAAATCAGAACAGTTCTAAATAAACAAATATTTAAAGAAATCACATTCAACTTGCTGAAATGTAAAGTAAATTCTAAAGAAGTCAAAACAGCCTGGGCCTCAGTATACATTAAAAAAGGGGGGGAGGGGGAGGGGAAGGGAGGTGGGGAGGAGACGGAAATTTTTAATAAAAAAAATAAAAGCCAGGTAGGGGTGGCACACACCTTTAATCTCAGTAATCAGGTAGGTATCTGAGTTTAAGGTTTGCCTGGTCTACAAATTGAGTTCCATTATAGTTAAAGCTACACAGAGAAACACTGTCTCAAACAAACAAACAAATCAAGCAAAAACAACAAAATCAACTGAACTTTCAACTGATAAGTGGTTTCTCATCTGAGAGTCTGGAAACCAGAAGAAAGTAAAATGACAAACTAACAGGACTTCACTAGGGAAGCACTTTCTGGTTTGCTTGGAAAGGATTGAAAAAATGCAGTTGTGTTTGCTTTAAATTCCAGAAATCAACTTCCATTATTATCTATAAACTGTAATAGAGTAGAGTGTATTGTTCCATTTAGTGAAATGGCATCGATGGATGATATTAAATTTCATAGCTAATACAAAAGCTTTTTCTACCTCAAACTCCATTGCTTGTATTTTAGAGTTCTATTGATATGAATATATACTCAACTCTATCATAACAGGGTCATTTAGAATGCTTGACCTGACCTAAACTTTTCTGTGTACTCTATGTATTCATTACTTATTCTTTTTCCCTTTATGTCTGACAATGACAGATTAGTTTCCTTCTTGGATAGCTTTACATTTTCTATAATGTCAAACACTTGACATGATTCAAAATATGTCCCTTATAGATTATCTTATGTCACTAAACAAGATGCAGTTTAATTTCTTCTGTGTTTGAAAATGGCTTGAGAGTATATTAAAATGTATTTAATTGTGTTAGGTGCCATTATTTGTTCATCCATCCATGTATTAATAGAAACTTTGTATCAGTTTTCATGATTATGAATAAAGTTGCTCAGAATACTCATGTGCAGATTTTTTGTAGCTACATTTTTAGTTATGTGGATATGTGCTTAAATACACAAATGTTGTATAATATGGTAAAAAGATTTAATATTAAAAAATGCAAATATTTTCTAACTTCCATGTGGCTCTACATATGTATTGTCCCATTTGGTTAAGTTCCTAAATCTTACTATCTTTTTCTTTGGCCTTGTTTTGGCATTTAATCATTTTAAGATGTTTGTAGTGGCATTTTCTTGTGGTTCTAGCCTGTTAAGTTTATCATGGCATCACGTTATGCAAGCGGTGACATTGCGGGGATGTGATAGCATGCTCTATTACTGTTAATTAGTGACATTTCCCCAGAACACTCAAACCTTGTAATAATTTAAACATAACTCAATAGGGTTGGCTAAAGAAAAATAACATGGTACCAAACATCCTTGAATTGCCATTGACCTTTCACCTAGAATGCCTGTGAGACCCTAGTGGTGAGATAAGAATAGGATAATGGTGTTCCTACTGTGAGTTATTCAACTGCTTGCTTTCTACTTTTGTAAACTTGCTTAGTGTTGTGGGACTGTGATGAAGTGGTCTTTTATGAGCTACTTAATTAACCAATTAATTTATTTTGGGATTTTAGAGTATAGAAAGGCAAAACACCCAGGATAGCCAAAATAATCCTGTACAATAAAGGGACTTTTGGAGGCATCACAATCTCTGACTCCAAACTCTACTACAGATCTCCAGTACTGAAACAACCTGATATTGGCATAAAAACAGGAGGAACAATGGAACTGAATCGATGATCCGGATATTAATCCACACACCTAAGAACGCCTGATTTTTGACAAAGAAGCCAAAGATATAAAATGGAAAAAGGCATATTTAGCAAATGGTACTGGCATAACTGGATAGCAACAAGTAAAAGTATGAAAATAGAACCAAATCTATCACCAGACACAAAACTCAAGTCGAAATGGATCAAAGACAACATAAAGCCAGCCACACTGAACCTCATAGAAGAGAAAGCAGGGAGTACACTTAAATGCATTGGCACAGCAGACTACTTCCTAAATATAACCCTAGTAGCTCAGACTCTGCGAGAAACAATTAATAAATGGTACTTCCTGAAATTTAAAAGCTTCTGTAAAGCAAAGGACATTATCAACAAGACAAACAACAACCTACAGAATGGGAAAAGATCTTCTCCTACCCCATATCGGACAAAGGTCTGATCTTCAAAATATACAAAGAACTCAAGAAATTGGTCATCAAAACAAAACAAAAAAAAATCCCCCCCCCAAGAAAAATGGAGTACAGACCTAAACAGAAGTCAATAATTTAATTGTTTTTAAACAATCTGTCAGCAAGCCTTCTAAAACACTTTGCCAGCATGCTATTGAGAAAAGGAGGAAATTAGGGAGATAGGATTTCAAGAGGAAAATCTGTGAATGAAGTCTTTCCTGCACATCTCCATTGTCACTTTTCTGCTTCATTTTTCTCTTTCCTTGGCTATATGGTTCATTGTTCTGAACAACACTCTATTTCACTAATTATCTAAGTTGTTCAATGGAAATTTTAACCAGGAGTGGCTATAAGTGAATAAACTTTTAAAAATGAAATTAACTGCCAAACAACTATAATTAGGAATAGGGTATTTATTTATTTATTTATTTATTTATTTATTTATTTATTTATTTATTTATTTATTTATGTATACAATATTCTGTCTGTGTGTATGCCTGCAGGCCAGAA
>NC_022027.1:14819730-14821634 GCF_000317375.1 Microtus ochrogaster
AAAAAAAATAAAAGCCAGGTAGGGGTGGCACACACCTTTAATCTCAGTAATCAGGTAGGTATCTGAGTTTAAGGTTTGCCTGGTCTACAAATTGAGTTCCATTATAGTTAAGGCTACACAGAGAAACACTGTCTCAAACAAACAAACAAATCAAGCAAAAACAACAAAATCAACTGAACTTTCAACTGATAAGTGGTTTCTGATCTGAGAGTCTTCCCCCCACTCCTCTCCCCCTCTCTCTCCAGTCCAAAGAGCAGTCAGGGTTCCCTGCCCTGTGGAAAGTCCAAGGTCCTTCCCCCTCCATCCAGGTCTAAGAAGGTGAACGTCCAAACTGGCTAGGATCCCACAAAGCCAGAACACGAAGTAGGAACAAAACCCCATGCCATTGTCTTTGGCTTCTCATCAGCCCTCATTGTCTGCCATGTTCAGAGAGTCCGGTTCTATCCCATGCTTTTTCAGTCACAGTCCAGCTGGCCTTGGTGAGCTCCCAATAGATTAGCCCCACTGTCTCAGTGGGTGGGTGCACCTCTCATAGAAACAGTATAGATCATCTCTTAATGACTTGACTTCATGTACATGGATTTATTTATCCCTCAACACTCATAAAACTTTTTATTTTTATGTTTTGCAACAGTTGGTGATTAACAGCGACCTTTAGATTTTTTAAAGATTGTGGCTATGTCATCATTATTTATGACATCAAATATAACAGTAAATTTATTTAGCACCTTTTTGTTTTGATTTAAAAACAAAAAAAATCAAACTAATTGCATAAAGATTTAATAATCCACAAAAAAAACAGGTTAAATTTGGGGTTTTAAGTCAGTGAAACCTATAAAAACAAAAACTTTATCTTTAAGATCAGATGGGAGAAAGTTACAAACAACTTTCAAGGGTTAATGGAAGACTTCTAACAGCATTCAGAATTGTAAGTGGGTATCTACTTCCAGAAATTTCTAGCATAGAAAACTTAAATATAAAATGGCATATTATAAAGGATACTTATGTTTTTTTCAGTCCTTGTTTTACGGTTTGTATATGATTTTCGAGAAAACAAGCATCCCCATGCTCTTTTACAGCGAGCATCAATTGCCCCCACTCTGAAGGCATATGCCTTGCCTTCTAACACTTAATTGAACATTCTCATTTTCTTTTCATGTTTTTAGGAAAGCATATAATCTTTTAATCCTGAGAGAATTTCAATCCTTTATTATGAAAGGCTTACTAGGTCAGGCAAGCAAATCATACCCTTTTCCAGCCATGTTATAAATATTGTACAGACCATTTATTTGTTATGATCGTCCTACATCTTTTCTCATTAAAGTTTCCTCATTAGAATAAATTACCAAATTTATATTTGTGCTATCGTTTAAATGTCCCAAGAAAGGAGCAAATTTAATTTTATGTCTTGTCAAGTTATCAACATCCATGGGCTTTACCCTTTCTCCCGTCTCAAAATATTTGCAGAAATTTGAAAAAAAAATGAAACTTTAAGTATAAATTTAGATTTAATAGGTAAAATTTGCTGTTACTGTGATATCAACCATCACTTAACTTTGTCCTTGCTGCTAACTATACTAATCAACAGTAATTAAGACTAATCTACAGTGTCAGAGATAATTAACCTGTTATCAAAATATCTTTCTCATAAGGTATTTAAAGTGTGACATCCAAATAATTTAGTATATGGAGAATCATGCAGGTACAGCCACGCATATTCATTGTGGTGATAGGCCACTAATTATTCAGTAGCCATTACTTTCAACTTTTGTAGTAGAGAAAATGTGCTTAGATTCATGTATAATTGCTTCTCTCAGTTCAGCCTTGTCAGATAAAAAATCTTTCTCTTGTACCTAATAGGATTCCTGAATTAAGATGAGAGATAGGTGTGTGCTTCTTTTTTT
>NC_022027.1:14822286-14827165 GCF_000317375.1 Microtus ochrogaster
TTATTTATGTATACAATATTCTGTCTGTGTGTATGCCTGCAGGCCAGAAGAGGGCACCAGACCCCATTACAGATGGTTGTGTGCCACCATGTGGTTGCCGGGAATTTAACTCAGGACCTTTGGAAGAGCAAGCAATGCTCTTAACCGCTGAGCCATCTCTCCAGCCCCCTTTATTTTTTATTTTTATTCAGTTTAGTGTTTTGACCTTGTATTAACATGAGTTAGATTAGCATGATTGTTTAGTATAGTGAAAATTAATCTATTTTGACATAAGTGATCATACACATCGGTTATTTTGCACTGTGAATTATTTGTCTACCACAATTTTGTGCATGTCTGTTATTATTAAGGTATTTTTCTCTTATCTCTACAAACTACATTTTTGACCTTATTAATGCATATAAGACTTGATTTTATATGTTCAGTAAATATCATCAGTTAATCTCCTATCTAAAATATCTTAATCTAAATCTTATATCTTGAACTATGTCATTTACTATATCCACAAATGATTTGGAGTTCTTCTCTGATGTTTTTACTTCAAATAAACAAAGGAATTTGTAGCTGTTGATCTCTAGCCTCCCCATCTTTGATCTCCCTTTTTATTACTGATAACCTCTCAGCAATTATTTTCCTTCATTTTAATGTACTTTTACATCCAGAAGAGATTTATGTTCTATAGACTCTTTCTTTACTTTTCATTATTTTGGTTGATTCTCAGAGATCCTTGATACATCTCCAGCAGTAATCTCTATGGTTTTACCTTACATTGAATCAACATAAAAAAGATACCTAGTATTTTGTTAAATATCATGAGAGAGAAATCGACTAAAGAATTAACTACATTAAATTTAATATGTTACATTATTAGGGTTCAAGAGTAAAACAATCATTCACTTTAAGAAAAATAAATGACTTGTTTTCTAACTACAAAAAGACGTAAACAACATTGTTTTTAATTTGTGATCTTAAAGAGTGGAAACATTTACTTGTATGTATTTATTTTAATTTTATTTCTAACCAATAACTAAAGGATATGCAGATGTCACTGGTTTCTTTTTCATACACATTTTACAAAGATATCATTCTTAGAAACATGATACAGATGAGATTTTAAAAATAAATAAGCAAAAATAGTCGTTTCTTGAATTATTACCTGTAATAAGGACATTTAAATGCAATTTATCATAGTTAGACTTCCACAAATCAAAAATTATATATTTAAATTATATAGCTTTAGCAATTGTAGCTTAATAATTCTCATAGTAAATATTCTGAAATCTTAGCAGCTGTTGGCATGCATATATCATTCACATATAAATAAGATGATTGATAGAAGAAATTTTAAATAGTAACTAAGGGTTAAGAGTATCTTAGTTATTAAATAAGAGGGCTGGAATCCAATTCTGAATTTTCGAGACCCATTTTATTGACTTCTAAATCTTCATAAGATTTGTAGTTATTCAAGATATGACATGAGTTATCAATAAGTCTCCATATCTTACATGCATCACTTCACTAACATTAATTATAAACTCTGAAGGAATTGGTTTTTAATACTGTTTGAAGGTGAAAGGTGGGGGAATATATGCACAAAGTCCAGATCGCTGAGAACGAAGTTTGAAATGCAACTCAAGTGGTTTAATGCTGACAAAAACACCATCCACTCTCTTTCACTTCTTGACACTATTGGAAAAACAAAGACCATGTAAAACATTTTGTATAAACTTCTTGAACATTTTGATCAATATGTAGCTGTTATTTTCATTTCTTAGATATTATTTTATACATTATTTCTCCGAGAGGGCATGAAGCTCCTTTGTTTTGTTGTTAGGCAAAGCAAGGGATAAGTTATAGGAAGCTTCAGGTGTTAGTTTATGGGAGTGTAGCAAACTTAAACTCTACCTAGAGGCATGGAGGCACTGTGTATCCCAAACTTCACTGGAAGTAAATCTCAAGAGGTTCTGTATGTGTTTATCAATGTTTGTAATACAATATCAACAATGATAAGGGATGATGGGATAATGTAGAAAACTACTGACAAACATAAAACTGTTTCAGGCTTACTTTGTTACAGTAATTTATGTAAAATTATAAAGTAAATTTATTCATAATACTTTTGATATGTATAGTGTTTTATTCTTTTATCTATAAAATAATTAAGGAGAATATTTGCATTTATTTTAATTGTTCCTGTAGTTTTTCCTCTAGATTTCAGATTTCTTAAGTTATGTTAAAATTTAGTATTCTCTAAGGTAATGTTTCTTATATGTCAGCATGATGATTCTACAATAGATTTTTTTACATTAAACAAATAAGGAAGATGATGACTGTGAAACTTGAAAAATAAATCAATAAACATCATGTTTTATTTTGAACCATTAAAATAATATCCAAAAGTACTGGAGATAATATGCATAGGAGAGGTTTTTAAAATTTGAATGATAGTATTCAATAATTTGATGTATGGCATCATAAGTTTTGTTAAAATTGCTTCTCTCTGTTTTCATTTTTTTCTTTTTCTTTTTTAATTTTCTCAAATTGGGAATCAACTTACCTTATGATCCAGCAATATCAGTCTTGGGGATATTCAAAAGATGCTCAATCATACTACAAAAGAATTTGTTCAGCTATGTTCATAGCAGCATTATTTGTAATAGGTAAAACCTAGAAACAACCTAGATGCCCCTCAACCAAAGAATAACTAAAGAAAATGTGGCACATTTACACATTAGAGTACTACTCAGTGGTAAAAAAAAAATGACATCTTGAATTTTTCATGTAAACGTATTGAATGTTCTGGAACTCACTTTATTGATTATGTTGATCTAGAAGTCACAGAATATTGCCTACCTCTGTTTCTAGAATGCTAGGATAAAGAAATACATCACAATAATGCAATTTTCAAAATTCTTAATATCATAATTCAACCTTAATCTTTTTGTTAATAAAGTCTGAAAAATATGTTGCTTAATAGTAGTTATATAGATACATGATAGATAGATAGATAGATAGATAGATGATAGATAGATAGAGACATATTTTTAGCATCATTGAGATTGTAATTCTAAAGAAAAACACTTCTAAAATAAGAGGAAAATGCTTAGAATTTCAATTCATGGCAGATTCTTTTGAAAATGCTGTTCCAATGATCCAATAAATGTAACATCATTCTCTGGATACAAGTTACTATATTTTGTACACTGTGTCTTTTTATTTCTGTGTTTCATGTCATCTCAAAGGTTACAGGATTTAAGAGTATATTATGTGTAAAAGTAAGACGGGTATTCTGCCTACATGTTTTTACTCCTAGGTAGAGTGTTGAAAAATGGACATAAATTCTGCCTCTGAGTGTTCCATAAGCTGCTATTGTCCTGACATTGCCAAGTGTTTACCGGGAAAGTCCTCCACATCCATCACCAGGGCAAGCCTTTGTCTAATTCTAATTCTACTGACATTGAAATCAGAAGCACTCTGTGAGTCATTTATCACACTTATTAAAATGTTCCCCTGAGAATTCTCATAGCAATTCACTGTTATTACAGAGTGCTGCCCAAGAGGCCTCATATGCAGCAATCTTCATGCTTTATTGAAATAATAGTTTAGTTTTAATCAATGATTCTCTACAGAAAAACCTTGATTTTAATTATGAAATAGCATTTGATTTCTTAAATTTGGCACTTTTGTACAAGATTATATAGATCTCTTAGTTTAATATTTTTCTTATGTGCCCTAAATATTCTCTCCAAAGATTTCATCAAGGATATGTCAATTAGATTAATTAGAATGTGTAAGCAATATCTTTGTAAATTATCCTTTTGAAACAGGATTTTTTGCTCAATATTTAACAAAGAACTTTGAAATAACAAATATATTTCATGTGAATAAAAAGTAAGTTCAGTTATCTTCATGAGTAATGCAACATTTCTTTAATGAATAGTTTACTTATCAGTACCTGAATGTAATTTGTAATTTTATATAATGAGGTTTCTTCCAGATCAATGTCTTCCAAATATTTTTAGAAACTTTGAACTTTGTGAATCTACCTTCACTGACTTTTCCCCATCTTTCTCCCCCCTTTCCCTCTCTATATCACTTTCTCTATCACTGTCGGTATTAGATTTGATGCTTTGTTTTTCATTGTGGAATAAAGCAACAATGTATCTATTGGCATCATATTAGGAAAAGAACATAAACAATTTTTTGTAAGTTATTTTCTGTACAATTATTTTTGTTTCTTTCTGAAAGTATCTGATTTGAGGAAATAATAATCTTTTACATTGGGAAGAACAAAGGTTTTCAAATTCATAAATCAATATCATGTATGAATATATTCTATAAATTGACCATTTCATTTCCTTTTGAAAGATGGGAGAAATTTGTGTATATCCCAACCCCTATTATATCTTCTTTTTGTGTATCATAATTATTGAAATTAAGTCTAAATTTTTTATCTAAACTTAGCAGAAAATGAGACAACAGTTAAAGTAATAAATATGAAAGATATTCTTTAAACTTATATGTAAGTAGAATCTTGATGCTAACTTTTTTTTATTTCTCAAACTTGACAGGACCCTTTCTATAGCTGCTTATTCTTTTTCCATGTTCTTTTTTATTATTAAAATTATTTTAAAAATTCTTTTCTTATTTTACATGCCTATCCCAGTTAGCACTCTCTCCCCTCCTTCCGCTCCACATACTTTACCCCACCCCATTTACCTATCCACTCCTCAGAGAGAGTAAGACTTCCCAACACATGTTTACTTTTAGCCAAGAAAATTAGATTGGGACATTCTATCTATCTATCATCTATCTATCTATCTATCTATCTATCTATCTATCTATCTATCTATCATCTATCTATCTATCTATCTATCTA
>NC_022027.1:14827265-14828411 GCF_000317375.1 Microtus ochrogaster
TCTATCTATCTATCTATCTATCTATCATCTATCTATCTATCTATCTATCTATCTATCTATCTATCTATCTAACTATCTATCTATCTAGGTTGGGTGGACTGTATAGCTCATTAGCTTCACAGTAACCAAGTATCCTGAACTAAAAAAGTTGACATTTGAAAGTTAACTCACTTTATTTATTATATCATCATATTATTGTGAAAATTATTCAAAAATTTGGGTAATACATTCTTGGTTGTTAGGCTGGCTTTTAACAACTGAGCCATCTCTCCAGCCAGCTCTTACCTGTTGAGGTGAATGGTTGGAGGGTAGGCTGGGGAGCTGGCTGGGAGGGCTGGAGGAGGAGACCTGTGAATGGAATGGAAAATAAAATTTTAAAAATAGATTAAATATTAAAATAGGGTATTATTTGCCTTTATAAATATATGCAAGAGAATTATTCTACAAATAGTTTTCTAATTCTAGAGAACAGAGTGCAAAATTGAATCTTACTATCTAAACACAAAGTGACTAGGGCCTCTACTACTAAAACAACAGTTAACTCAAATTTTACACAGAAAATAGTCAACGATGTGGAACTATTAGGTTTTGTCTCAATGGATTTCCTCTAAAGCCATCCTTTCAAGCCAATATTACTTATGAGAAGAGCCTCTCTTTGCACTGAGATTTCTTTTATTTTAAAAAATAAATACATATAAATAGATTCAAAGTTTTTTTACAAAAAAAAATTCTATATAATCCCCACCTCTTCAGAAGACCATTCTTGTGCTTTGAAATAGAATGGCCAGTTTGGCCCATGTTTGAATACAGGTTCCCTAGCCCATGCAATTACTTGAAAATAATTAGTATTTGTGACCTTACCTATGGAAGTCTTTCACTCTCAAATCCTATAACCATTCAGATGACATGAATACAGAAACAAAAAGACACAATGTACAAAATATAGTAACTTATATACAGAGAATGACGTTACATTTATCGGATCATTGGCACAGCATTTTCGAAAGACTTCTCCATGAATTGAAATTCTAAGCATTTTCCTCTTATTTTAGAAGTGTTTTTCTTTAGGATTGCAATCTCAATGATGCTAAAAATATGTCTCTATCTATCTATCATCTATCTATCTATCTATCTATCTATCATGTA
>NC_022027.1:14828511-14843221 GCF_000317375.1 Microtus ochrogaster
CACACACACACACACACACACACACACACACACACACACACGCACACAAACCACACCATACTTAAATAAAAGTACAAGTATGTTTAAAGAAATTTCCATGCATGTATATTACAAATTTTATTCTTATTCACTGCCTGAAATTCTATGTATTATCTCCTGTCCACAGTGGCTGAACCCTAAAGGATTCTTTCTTGAATCGTGAATGTATGAACATAAGACTCTAGAAACCATGAAAAATTATAATGTTAAGGAACCTCACAAAAGTTATCAGGGTCTTAATGACCTTCATCCAACTGTTAAAAGTATTGAAGAATTCCGGGTGAGAGAGGAACTCTTTAGTGGGTCCTGCCCACAAGGTATTCCGAGAAATCCAACAAAGGACCTTTTCTGTCAGCACACCTGTTCCATGAGATTTTCAGTGATGTGTCTACTTCATAGTCGTCCATACTCTTGCCAGTAACTCATCCCCTATATTGTTGTAATTCACTCTAAAAGTTCACCTGTCCACTCAGGCACACTTGGAAGGGATTGTTTTAAAGTATTTCATTAATACCCTACATGAGACAAACAAGTATCTTATTCATGTCTCTCAAGAATATGTCATTCAAACAAAGATAAGCCTGTTTTTATTTTATTTTTATTTTGAACCTTGTACTGTGTTTAACCTACCCAATGTCAACACTTACAGCAAAAATAAAACATAGTTTTCTGTTAAGTTCTTTTTTTTTTTTACATGTTGTTTCCCATCCCTCCTATTGTTCCTATTGTTAGGGGTTCCATAATAAGACAAAACTACATAACTGTAACATATATACAGAGGGCCTAGATCAGTTCCATGCAGGCTCTCTGGTTGTCATTTAAGTATCTGTGACCCCTTATGAGCCCAGGTTAGTTGATTTGTAGGTTTTCTTGTGGTACCTAGATCCATCTGTCTCCAACAATCCTTCTTTCCCCACTTCCACAGGATTTTCCAAAGAAATGCATAACCAGGCTTCAACACCCAGACCCAGAAAAGCTAAGTAATCTGTGAAGGGGAAATAGAAAAGACATAGACCTTGGATAGGGGAGGGATCTGGATGGAGATATAGGGATAGAACAGGAGTGATCAGTTGAGAGGAGATTGAACGAGGGAAAACTAGAATCTGAGGCATCTCCGGGATGAGCTAGAAACCTAGTACATTGGAATCTCCTGGGAATCTATGAAGATAATATTATTATCATTAAGACTTCTTGCAATGGGGGAGGTAGAGCCTGAATAGATTATCTTCTGTAACCTGGCAAGACTTCCAGGAGAAGGGTTGGGACACTAACCCAGTCACCAAGCTTTTCAACCCAAAATTTGTCCTGCTTATAGCATGTGCTGTGGTAAAGAAGGCACAGAAAGTATGGAATTGACCAACCAATGACAGACACAGATTGAAGCCTATACCATAAAAGATAGCTCACACCTGAAAGTCATAACCCAGAGGCAGAATGATAGCCCAGCCAGAAATGTAGGATAGAATCAAGTATTACTGGCAAATAATAATAATAAATATACAATGAAGTGATTTTTTAATTATAATCTTCAGTTCACAGGTTGGTGCCTCGACCAACTGTCAACACAGAGACTCTGATCCAGCAACTGATGAAAACAAATTCAGAAACCTAGAGCCAAACATTAGACACAACACAGTTTTCAAGTGTAATAAAAATCATTATTGTGATTTTACTCCCTGTGGCTTGCATAGTGGAGGATGAATGTTGCTATGTCCATCTTACTACCAGGTAGTGAGCCCTGTCACTGATCCAGGACATCCAGCTCACTTGCCTTGAAATAACAAAGCCCTTACCTTACCTCACTGTTCACTTGATTTCATTCGAATGAAAGTCATGTTTCCCTGCCCTTTTGAATACTAGAATTCAACTGTATAGAAGCAATTGGAAAGTAAGATTCTATTTTTTAAAAACAACATAGTAAAAATTTGAAATTTGTGAAAGTCCAAAAATAAGGTTAACCTAATTATCTTATATTAAAGGGCTAAGTGAAGTTTACAAAAATGTTTCAGAGATGAAATAAAGAATGCACAAAGGGAAATGCAAAGCCTATCTTAAGTACTGAGAAGGAGAGGGGCACAGGAGTCATACATGATGAAAGATAATGAAAGCAAACAAGGGGCTCGATAAGCAATCAGAGCTTGGATGCTCTTATGTAAAATCCATTCAGAGAACTGTGGTTTAGACAATGCTTTGCTAGTTTTTTTTTTTTTTTAAGTTTTCAAGCTTAAAGGACTTTTTAAAAATTAATTTAAGGACTTCTTGGGTACAAATAAAATCAATATTTATGACATGCTGATATGATAGCAATTACAGGTCTATCATATGCTAAGATAGAAGATGAGTTCTCAGTATCATGGAATGAGACACTCCTGGTGAAGAAATCAAGTAGGAAAACATTAGCCAAGAGATGATGCTGGTAAGAAGGCTGGGGTTAATTCTGCAGTGTTGTCAACCCTCTTTGTATATTGTAAAGGTTATCTTTGTTTTTAGTATTCCTATTTCAAAATTAATTAATCAGAACCAGGAAGTAACAAGACAGTGCACAGTTGTAAAAGAAAGTAACAATAGATGTGTGAGGTAAGGCGTCCCTAAGGAAGTTGGATGGATCATTTGCACCTCTGAAGACGAAGATTCTTGCTTAGTGTTGACGCAGCAAAACTTTTAAAAGTAAACTGCGTTCCTAGCATTTCTTAAGCCCGTGGACACACTGCTCACCTCTCTGGCTTAATATCATTCAACCAAAGAGAAATTTTACCACACGCCTTCAGAAGTATGCGGATCCTCTGTTTCCAGTGTCAGAGTCATATCACGAACACATAAATTTTAGATAATATTTTCCTACAGCAAATGTTTCAGTAAGAGAAAAGACTAATTAACTTGTCAAATCTCTTTTTTTTTCCAGACAGCATAAATGCAATAGATTCTTACTTAATGAAACATTCCACTCCCCATCATGCCAAATTCCTATTTGACTGTTTCTCCAGCTGTCCTAGTCTGAGTTCAGAATTAGTGAGCAAACTTCAACACTGGAAAAAAAAAAAGACTAAATAACCTTACTAATCATTAGAAATGTTTTACATTTTTACTTTTGAAAACAGACTCTTCTCTCATACAATATATCCTGAACAGAGTTTCTCCTCCCTCCACTCCTCTATCCCCTCACCCAAATTTACCTTTCCCTGAGATCCATATCAGAAAAGAACTGATCTTCAAGAGACAACAGTCAAAGATTACAAAAGAAGAGACAATAAGACAAAGAAAAGGTTTTCCTATCTGGGCAGAACAAGGTAACTAAAATAGAAGAAAAACAGGAGTCCTAAGAGCAGGCAAAAGATTCAGAGACACATTGTTAGAACTCCTACAATACATGTATACATGTCTAAATATAATGACCATTATTAATAAGATACTAATTTTTTAACCTGACAACATATTATGATATGTCAAATTTATTTAAATATTTGAATATTTTAAAAACTTAAAATGCTTCTTTAGCTTATTATTTCTGAAGAAAAGTTGTTTCAAGATTGCTAAGGTTAATTTGCATCTGCCTTTTAATATTAAGACACCATGAATATTTATAATTCACATATCTTTTTTTTAAAAAATGCATATGCATTAAAATCAATATATTTACATATGAATACACACCTTATTACATATGAATACATAAATATTTCAAATTATTTTTTAAGTGATCATTTTATTCTATTATTCATTTTCATCAGAAATCATGTGAAAATTCTTACTGCAATAATCTATTTGAAGAGAGAAAGATAAAATTGTTAAGCAAAATAAACACAAAAATTGTGAATTGTACATGGAATTCTATACTCAATTTTTTTCCCATTCTATATCCTTATAGTAGGTATATTTAATTTTACTTTTGTAGCCATTAAATTAAATATCTTTTAGTTTTATAATTCTTAATGTGTATTTAACAAATAGGAAAAATGAATATCATTTTGCTACTGTTAACTTGTTTAAACATATATATAGATATTTATGCACTTGGTCTTCTAAGAGCAACTCTCAGCAATAAAGCCGTTCATGTTTTTTATTAGAAATATTTGTAATTTTTTCTTGTTGCTTTTCTCCAAACCATGAATAATAATTAACAGTGACTTCAATAAAGCAAACATCCAAATACTGCATTTTTTTTTCAGAAAATATTTGAGTTCTTTCTAGATTTTGAGAAAACTTCTCTGTGCCCAAGTCTTTTCGGGACTTCCTACAACATATCTGCCAAAGCTACAAGAATCAGCTTTAGTCCTGTGTTCCTAGACTCACTCTTGGGGCAAGTCAACAGTGCTCCTAAGTCCTGGAACAGGCAAAGTGCTCCAAAAGAACTAGCTTCTGAGACATCAGTGTTCAATTCATGCCTATTCATAAACTTGAGGGAAAATATGTGCTACACTGTGGAGAGCCATATCCAAGGTGACATTTTTCTTCAACTTTTACACGGTCAGAAAGGGTGATCACTAATTGAGTAAACTACCTTGAGTTCTTAAAGTAGTTTGTGGAATGAGGGCAATGGCATTTGAGACATATCAAAGCAAGAAATAATAGAATATTACCATTGTGTTGCCCTCTAACTACCTTGAGTTATTCAATAAACATGATGATGGGGCCTTCAATAGTGACATATGATATTCAAGTCCTTTTTTGCTCATTTTGCTAATTATTAGAAAAAACACAGATGTTGTCATATGAATGCTGTACAAATTAAACACTGGGTAAGTTTTTACTTCTTTTTGAAAGTAACTGCTCAAAATTTACATAAAATTATGACATATCCTTCAATAATTGAAAATGAAAATATGTGACAATATGTACTGGAAATGATCTTACAAGAAAGTAAGCTTATAGACCCAGGAAGCTTACAGTTTTGAAATCAATACAGCTATTTTTGTACACAATTATATGTTTTAAAAAAAAATGGAGGAAGCCTGTGGTAAAGTCCGACTTTGAGTAAAAAGTAAAACCTGTAATCTGAGTGTCACACATAGATAAACAAGGTTACATACATTTAATATCAACATAATAGCTGACAAATAGGTTAAGCTTAAAAAATAACAGCAACAAATCACTAGGAGATAACTTGGGCTTTTAAAAAAGACCTTTTACTTTAAGAAAAAAATCATTTTATTTTCCACTCAGAAAGCAATTTCCTATTTTAAAACTCCATGTCTAACTTTGACATTAAACTAATATGTATTGATTCATATCTCTCTGGTTGTACTAGAGAATATTGATTCATATGTTAAAAAAATATGGGCACCCTTATCACAGCGTTCCTGAAATTAATATTTTAACATTTTCAAGAAGTAGCAATCTATTCTATCAGTATATTAATATTCTGACCTCAAATATCACGTTTGTAGTAAAAGGATATGGAGAGATGCTCTCTTCTGTGTCATAGAATTTTGTCAGTATTGAACTGCATCTCTTTCTAGCCAACAGTTTGTCCTTTCAACTTTTGCTGTGAATATTAAGCACTATGCATAAAATTGATAAATATTTCACATCCAGCCTTTGGAAAGTAAAACTGGTTTTCCTTTTGGACAAAGCTACAAGTACAGCTCAGCCTTCTTTCTCAGGATGGTATGACAAGGTTTCATGTTTCTAACATCCACTAACTTGAACTTACAACATACATGTTATGAAAGAACACGACACAAACCTTTCTACCTACAAAATGTGATTTAATAGACAGTATTATATATTCACTATTACAAAGACTTGTTTGCTGTATGAAACTCAGGGTTATAAACCCCCCCCCCCGCCAGAATTTCTATGGCGTTGATTTCACATAGTAGAATGAGGTAAGAATGCAATCTTTCTAGAATTAACTCATTTCTTAAAGCTGTGAGATGTAGAAAGAAGGTATTACTATGGTGAAATAATTTTGAGGTCTTAGAAGTTTAAGTATAAATCCAAAGAAAGAACTATATGTTCAGGATGTGAAAATAAAAACTAATATAAATTCTGAGATTTTTTTTAATATGTCACTTTTCCTTTTCAGCTCCACCACAAATAATTGATGGTTAATTGCCCTATTGAAATAATATTCTCAAGTTAATTTTATAACTGTCACATTCTTCCGTGCACCGCACCCCAGTGTCTGCACTCTGTGCGCTATTACCCAGTTCGCGAGCTTCGGGCAAGGGAGCTTGAGGTTAAAATACACAAACACACACAGACAGAGAGACAGCGACACGGGTCATCCTTGAATTCCCCAAGAATGCCCCCTTTATTGTGTTCAGGGGCAGATTATATAGAGATAGCCACGCCCCAGCCAAACCCACCAGAAGCCACTCTCTTGCCATCAGGAACTCCTGAAGGTCTCCTGCTCAGAGCAGCTGTAGGCACTCAGATCAGGGGATTACAAGAAATTCAGGATGTGGGGTCTCACTGCTTCCAACAACATTCCTTACACATACTGTTCCTGGCTTAAATGCCTTTTTCAACATAGTCTGTTCACTGGTCACATCTTCCTAGTACCCATATTATCGAAATTTTCATAAAAACTCTAAGTTCTAAGTTCTTAAAGTATGATACCTACTTATATGATACTAATTTTAATTATATTATTTCTCTTTATTCTTTGAGTATAGTACAATGATTCAATAGTTGCATATAACATGCAGTAACAAAATTCTAGTGTCTGATATTTTCCAAGACATAAATATTTCTCATTTCTTTATTTTGGGAAGCGTCAAATTTTTCTAGTTGTTTATAAGATCTTAAAGAAATTATCATGAAACTTAGTGGAACTATTATGATGTATAGGTCCTCATTCATAGGTAGGAGGTAAAATATTTGGTTAACATACAAGTAGATAAGAAGGGAACAGTTGCCACAGGGCCTAAAATGAATAGAGTGGGTGATTTATAGAGGTGACAGCCGTAGGTACTCATATGTGGTTAGATAGAAATAACAAGCAGTAGTAATCTATACCAGAATGGGTGCTTAGAATAGTAATTAAATTTAAGAGAACACCACCCTAATAGTCATGATACTGCTAAAACATTCTTGACAGATTTACTTAATTATTATGAAAGAAACAATGGTGGTACATGCCTATTTAAGGGGGAAATTAAATGTTTGAATTCTGAAACAAATAATGCCATTAGAAATTTAAACGAGTTATTAAAAACACTAAATACAAAAGAGTCACTCATGTTACTGGTACTATAAATTGGTATATTTGTGACAAATAATTTTATATGAGCTTTAATAATGTTATAACATTCATTCCATAAATTGTACTCAGAATTAATTATTTCACAGAAGTTATTTTGTATCTATTTATGTTAGTTCTTCTTATAAAATTGTTTAGTGTACCTTAGTTTAAAATGGAAAAACTCTAAAGAACCTATTTGCCTATGTACTGAAAATATGTGCGTAAATTTTAATTGACTATTATCATGTGATGGCATGCTTTCATTAAATTGGTTAGAAAACAATAACAGCTTTGACCATAGAAAGTGGGCAATGTTAGTTGAAAAGGCTGATAATAAGGTAGCTCACCAAAATAGCACCACTTAATTCCTATTTATTGTTGACCTTGTCTATAATATATCAGCAAGCTTTCAAAGCTCAGAATACACACAAAACAAGAAGTTATTTCTTACTTGATTAAATGCCCTGAAAGTGGAGGAAGATTTTTCAGTGCCAAGCTTCATCCACCACCCAAGAGTTTTTTCTGAGTACAGGCTAGGTTCCTAGTGACCATTGTGAATGGAAAAGAACTAAAACTTGACCATGATCCAATAGTTCCACCAATGTACAATAAGTTAGGGACTATCATCTACTGTGTATCTAAAAGAAAGGTAGAGAAACTGGTGAGCTTTGCTCGCTGAGAATGGATACACATTAACATTATTTAGAAGCTGTATTTGAATGAGCAGAAAAAGAAAGCACAGGTATTTCACAAAAGGCCCTGTAAAATATTAAGATCTGAAAGTAAAATTATGACTTCTATGTAGAAATGATTTTATCATCAACAGTCATATTTTTGAACATATCAGCTGCATATTCTGAGGTGAAAAATATGTTTAAAATGGATACTAAACTGTGTAAATTAGTATAGATTAATTTTAATCTCTTCATGTGTGTTTGTAGTTTGAAAGTCTGAAATAAGTAGTTTCATTCAGTGACAACAATTAAAGTACAATAATTTCATGGAAACACACACAAAAATATTTAATTTAACAATAATTATACCATTTGATATTTATGTTGTAAAATGATGACATAATATCAAATATGATCAAAATGAATATATCAAATTTTTATTTACTATATCAGTGCCAGTGTGAATCCCAATTGTCGCGCACCCCCCCCCCCGGTCCTGTGCTATATGACCTAGAATCCAGTTCGTGAGCTTCGGGCAATGGGTTGGAGGTTGAGGAAACACACACAGAGACAGACAGACACACGGACCCCTAATCTCTGGTACAAAGCCCTTCTTTAACAGCACCATGGAGGCTTAAATACCCAGCAGGCAATGGTCAACAGGTGAAAATCCCATCCTCTGATCCTCTAGGCAAGGCACAGCTTTTAGTAAATTCAATTAGAAGGCTCTTGACAAGGAAGAGCTGCTGATGGTCAGGACTCCAATTGGTCCCAACACCCAATAAGCGTGTTACATGTTTTGTTTTGTTTTTTTTTTTTTGTCAAAATGTTAAAATAATAGTGCTTAGAAATTTACAGGTTATACAGTTAGTAAGTACTACAGTGGTATTATTTTGTACAAAATTTTAAAAGTAAATAAAAACACTTGCCTTTTGCATCAAATTTGACTCAGCCTTACCTTGTTAAATCAAATTAAGTACAATTGATGGACAGACAACTAGTTAAAACAGTCATGTTAAGCTGCATAGTGTATACTGATTTACATTTCCTTTTCCTGGTATTGAACCTAGTGTATTGTACATGGTACCAAAGCACCTTAATACTGAGCTGCAATACCTCTTCACAGAGACAGGACTTAGTTAAGTTGTGCAGGCTTGCATTAAACTTGGATCCTGCTACCCCACTCCCAGAATATCTGCAATTGCAAGCATGCATAACAGAGAACAACTCCTAATTCCACATTTTATGTATAATAAATAATTGAGCAAATAGAATAACATTATTAAATATTTTTCTACTAATCATTGTTATATATCATTTTAAGTAAGTTTGTTTAAAAAAATCTGTTATGAATGATCTATGAAGATTGACTTAATTACGACTATTAATTCTGTAAATTATTTTTCAAGTTTTGAGGAATCATTATATAACATATATGAAATTACCAAGAAAACAATGCAAATCATACATTTTGTTCTGGTCTCATGAGAAAAGTTCTTGATACGCCATCAAGGCCGATCTCAAGTGCATCTATATTTTTGGCCTCCTAAGCACTAACACTGAACTGGAGAACAACAGATTTGAGTACTTTCTAATCTTTTTGCTTTCTTTTCTGTTTTGATTTGTTCCTTAAGATAAGGTCTCATACATGTAAGTTGATTTTGAACACATTATATGAGCAAGGGTTGCCTGGAACTCTTGATCTTTTTGTTTATATCTCCTAAATTCTAGAATTTATACACACGTCAGCAGGTTTGCTTATAGAATGTTTGTTACTTATTTGCTTATTTTGGTTTTAATAGGGATTGAACCTAATTAATTCTAGGCAACAGCATTAATACTGAACTACATTCCCTAACTCATTATCTCCCATATATGAAATGTAGGCAAATATATTACCAATACCCATTTATTTGTTTGGTCAACAGTAGATGGTGGAAAGTTTTTAGAAATTCAAGCCTGTTGATAAAACTCGTGTGGGGGGGAGTTGAATATTTAAGGTTAATTTATTCCTAGTGTTCTTAAGACTTTTATTTTTAAAAAATTTTATGTGAATACAAAAGATGTTTCAAAGACAAGTATTCGTGCATTTTAATTGAGAAAGGGTGACTGGCTATTTCCTAATGCCATATGACAGAGTCAGGCTTAATGAAAACTGTCCATGAGAGTCTCAGACATCTGAAGACTTACGTCCCTGTTAGTGACTCTTTTGTGGTAACTAGTGGGTTTTGATTTGCTGCTGTCACTGAGTCTGGCATTTGAAAACTGAAGACCTTACCCTCTGCCCAGTTTGTTTTGCTGCTTCATATGTACACTTCTAGGTGTGATTTCAGTTGGATGTTCTAGCCACCATGCTAGACCACTCACATGCCTTTTGGCAAGATGGTGATGGACTCTTATCCCTCTGGAACCATAAGCCCAAATATACCTTTTGTTCTATGTGCTGTCTTGAACATGGTGTTTTCTCGCAGCATAGAATGTAATACATACAGTTACTATGGCAACATAAAAATTTACATTTTACTTATTATGATTTTGTTAAGAGTTTATTGAAATATAATAAGAACTTTTTTTGCATTTATTTTATATAATTAGAATATAATTTTAATACAGTTTTTAATTTTTCTGTATTAATGCAGACTGGAGTAACAAACAGATAATTTTCTGCTCTTTTGCAGAAAATGTTTGCCAATTATTCTATTGTTGTTTTTGTTCTTTTTTCAAGACATGCTTTCTCTGTGTATCCTTGAATGTCCTGGAACTCGCTTTGTAGTTGATGCTGTAACAAAATAAAAGCATTCATGTGAAAACTAGACATCACTGTCTAGCACATTTGAACACTCAGAAAACACATTTCAATAAATTACTTTTTCTTTTATTTTAGCCATATTCAGTGAAAATATGTCCCATAAGATTTTCTATTTCTCTTCAGTCTTCATTCATATGAATGTATTCAATGAAACATATTTTTTTCATGTAGCAGCATAAGTAGTTCTATTCTTGTATGGGAAATTATCTTTGCTGTTGCTTCATCAAAAAGAATGATTCTACACTTATTATATGGACAAGAATCCTAAAATATAATGAAGGCATGCTGAATACCTCAATGTACAACATGAAGATTAGGGTTACTGATAATACAAACAGGTGGGACAAATTTGTTGCTTTTTTGACTAGTGCATTAATGTCACAGGACATGAACTGTCTGGATTTAATGGACAACCGAGGTTACCTATTACTGACAACAAAATATATTTGTGAAAAGCACATTTTCTGAAACACCACAAATAGACAGGGAATATTGATCAAATCATTCAGATCCCAAGTATTAGAAGGTATGACCTAGGAATGTGTTCATTAAAGTCAGACAGAAAGGGTACCATTTCCTGATCATAGTTCCTTCAAATTCCCTTACAGCTCACCACCTGGGCCTTAGATTCATGGAAGATTAACCTTTTTGGCTTCAGATATTCCCAATGCATGTTCTAATCATGAGTAGAAAATTCACTCTTTCTGTTGTTGAGTTCTTGTCAGTCATGTAGAAGTGATGTTCAATTATGCCATGAATCTTCTTCAACTTGACCTTTATTTTAGGAGACTGACTTGTTCCTTGAAGTCCTTCACTGCATGGAAAACACTTAAGGTAAACTTATTACTGTAGTTCCTTGATATAAACATTCAAAGATGTCACAAACACATTAGTACATTTTCACCATGCATGTTGTAAAATGCCCAATGTTGTATTAACGACTCCATTGTAACTAATTTGAAATTAGCATGACCAGTGTAATACTACAAAGGTTCTCAGGTTTAGTATAATATCAGAACTACCCAGAAGGCTTGTAAATATTGAGATCACTAGGCCTGATGGTCACCAAGGTTCAGAGATATTACTAGAATAAGGCATTGTTCAAAATACAGTTCTGAACATTAGTAGTTTTAACTTATCTATAAAAAATATAGACTAGCATATGGGATTCTAGAATAGGAGACAACTATTGTCAATAATGAAACCCCACCGTCAACAAATGAAACTACTTTGGAATAAAAGAATTCTAAAAGTAATTCCAAAAAAAATGAAACTAAGTAACAATCAGCCATAACTACTTTGATATTTTACAATATAGCCTTTAATCCCAAACTAATCAGAATAAATAAAGGAGGTCGGTTTGGACTTGTCAGAATCAAGTCAAGGGTATACAAACTCTCCACTCCTATTCAATATAGTGCTTTAAGTTTCAACTAAAGCAGAAATACAATATAAGAAAAATGTCAAAATGAAACAAATTAGAAAAGAATGCAATGTATTGTTTTTATACAGACAATAACAAATATACACAGGATATTCTGAATACTCTACTAAAACTTTTGGAACTGATAAATAATTTCAGCAAAATGGCTGGAAACAAAATTGACACACAAACCTCAAAAACCTTTAACAAACAATCTCAATCACAATAACTATCCAAGATAAACAAACAATCAAAAATACACACACACACACACACACACACACACACACACACACACAGTAAAGAAAACTACCTAAACACAGTCAAACAAAGAACCTGGAACAAACCTAACCAAGGATATAAAAAGTCTCTAGCCGAAATGTAATTCCTTAAAGAAATAAATTGAGAAAACCACAAAGAATTGGAAATACTGCCAATAATCATGGATTGGCAGATTGATACTAGGAAAATGGCCACTCTACCAAAAATCAATAGTTCCAATACAATCTCAAAACACCAGGGACCTTTTCACAAATATGGATAAAACACTCCAAATTTTCACTGGATTTACAGAGTTTCAATGGTAGTCAAAACAATTCTTAAAAATAAGGAGGTATCACAATACCTAACTGTAAATTATCCTATATAGTAAACAGCAATGTACATGCAGGAAAATACACATATAGATGAGTGGACTTGAATGGAAGATCCAGACAAAATTATCTTAGCTGCACCTATGATAGCTAATTGACACACACACACACAAAATATCGTAATAAATATTGCCAAGGAAACCTGGATTTCAACATGAGAAAAAAAATCTCACTGTTGACAATTAAGTCAATGCCAAATAAAGAAGGAACATTAACTTAAGACTAGATAACTTGAAATTGTTAGGAGAAAAATTAAGGATCACACTTCAAATTATAGGCACAGGTAAGGACTTTAGAGTCCAGGGTGTTAGGGGATAAGACAAATAGTTGACAATGGGATCTTGTGGTACTTAAATAGTGTCTATAGAGAAAAGAAATGATCAAGTCAATTTACAGCCAATTACAATTGGGAGAAAACATTTGCCAGCTAGACATCAGACAGAGGTAAGTGTTCAGAACTGGCAAAGAATCCAGAAAATTAAATATCAAGTAAATGAAAAACCCAATTAAAAAGGGACTACAGAAGTGAAGAAAAGGTTCTTAAGAGAATAAATACAAGTGGTCATTAAACACTTTAAAGTGTCCAATCACCTTAACCATCATGAAAATACAGATTAAAACTAAATTACAAACTCCATCTTGTGCCAGGCTGAATAGCTTAAGCAGTAATACAAATGACTACCAATGCTGGCCTGGATGTAGGAAGTGGGTAACATTGTGCACTAGTGGTTGGGGTTGAAACTAGTGAATCCACTCAGAAAGTCAAATGGTTTAAAAAAACAAGTAAGCAAGCAAGCAAACAAACAAACAAACAACAACAAACTAATAGCTCTCCACTGTGACCTGGATATACTACTCTAGGTCATATACCCAGAGGACTTTATATCTCGCTACAAAGACAATTATACATTCACATAGATTGCTCTTCCTTTTCACAATGGATTGGGGAAGAGAGTAGTGAGAATATTATATACATGTATGAAATTCTCAATGAACTACCTCATTGCAAAAGTAATAGCAGGGATTGTTTTTAATAAGTTCGGGACTATGTGAAGACTTGGCAGCCCTGAAATTGCAGTGCAAAGAAATTATGAGAAGCATTGTGTGTGAGAACTGATATTTTTCTTCTAGTTACAAGTGATTTTCATCTATGAAGTGGCTAAAATTAATAACCAGTCCCTCTGTTGTAATTTCCGACATTAATCATAAGTTAACTAGCATATGCATATAACGCTTTAGACACTGCTCTCACAAGCTGAAAGAGTCTGTAGTTATAATTAATTTGAATTATATTGCTGGCATCATCAAAAGACCAGCATAGAGCTTAACAAAAGAAGCATCACTTGAACAATGAATATTATAAATTTATACATGCAAAATATGTTCTTTGGAGGAAATCTATTTTGATTCTCCACTTTATTTGGGCACCTATTGATTAAATATGTTGGTCATGATTCTTAGCAGATGTGTTCAAAATAATTCCTCAAGTGCTAATAATATATAGCAAACAAGATGCACCATGATTTCTTGTACCCTTGCTTTACGCTATTAAAATCATTGTGGCACATTTAGACCAAGAATACATGTTCTTAAGGAAGTGAGTCTTTTTTGCTAATGCTTTTATTGAGCTATATATTTTTCTTCACTACCGACTCTTCATTTCCTCCCCCCTTCTACACTCTCCCATTATCCCCATGCTCTCAATTTACTCAGGAGATTTCTGATACCCACAGCAGCTTTACCAGTATGCGCTCCCACCAGCAATGGAGTAGTGTTCCCTTTACCCCACATTCTCAAAGAAGTGATTTTTTTTAGGATGGAAGAAATGTTTGAATGATTAAAAGCAAGAGTTTGATCCCCAGCACCCCTGGCAAAGCTCATAATAATCTATAACTCCAGTTCTAGGGAGCCTGATATCTTACTCTG
>NC_022027.1:14843321-14845784 GCF_000317375.1 Microtus ochrogaster
CTGTGACTTCTAGATCAACATAATCAATAAAGTGAGTTTCAGGACAGCCAGGAGAAATCCTATCTTGAGAAAACTAAAAAGAAAAAGAAAAAAAAAGAAAACAGAGAGAAACAATTTTGACAAAATTTATGATACCATACAGCAAATTACTGAATACTATCATTCAAATTTTAAAAACCTCTCCTATGCATGTTATCTCCAATATTTTTGGACATTATTCTAATGGTTCAAAATAAAAGAAGATGTTTATTGATTATACTCTGTTAAATCCATCAGGTAAAGGTGTATTTTATATCCAGTTGGATAAACTCAAAGACCCTTGAGGCCATTTGGGGCAATGACTTTAAGTTTAAGCTCAATAATTATTTGAAAGAAAATAATGATGTAACTAAGAAAACCTTATTGTAGTGGCATTTCAATTGTATTTAAATAAATACAACTTGCTTAAGGATCAACAAAGTAAAATCACCACGCCGGTCATCCTTAGAGGCAGGCAGTGGTAACACACATCCTTTAATCCCAGTAGCCACACCAGTTGCCATGGAATCTGGGAGGTACAGACCTTTTGCTTTTCCGATCTTTAGATTGAACTCTATGTTCTCTCTCTGAGTTTTCATTAATTGTGTTTCACCTTAAAATAGAAGAGAGAATGAAATTTTGAACAAATGAAACTAGTCATATAGTTGGATTACTTTTTCCATCTTTGGCCAACTTAATACCTGTAAATGTTTTGTCTTCTGTTTTAGGATAAACAATACTTTGGAATTGAAACACACACACTCACACACAGAGAGACACAAATACATTGAATATAATTGTGAATTTGAATGCTTTTTGTTTGTTTGTTTGTTTCTAAATTTTTTTTCCAAGAGAATGTGTATATTATAAAACAATTTTAGACAAGTTTTTATAAAGGTAGTAGAGAGGTTTCCATAGTTTTTCAAAAAGGTTTTTTAGATATAAAACAAAGAAAACCAGCCTACAAATCACAAACCCAGAGAACTTAGACAATAATGAGGACACTAAGAGAGAGAAACATGGATCTAATCTACATGTGAAGTAGAAAAAGACAAGATCTCCTGAGTAAATTGGGAGCATGGGGAATTTGGGGGAGGGTTGAAGGGGAGGAGAGAGGCAAGGAGGGCAGCAGAGAAAAATGTAGAGCTTAATAACAATCAATAAAAAATAAAATAAAAAATGTTTTTAGCACTAATTATAAATCTGTGCGACAATCAGGGTTATTGGGCTGTTCATCAATTATGACTACATAAAAGGTTTATCTTTCAAATATACTTGGTTTGTTCACACAACATTCCTTACAAATGGCATGTTATTATAAATGTCAGGGTAATCAAACATGCCACGATGTAGGAAAGTTGGACAAAAAAGCTCACTATCAGGATTGTCATATAATTGTTTTGGGGTACAGTTTTTTGGACATTTTCACAAAAGTATTTTTATGTTTTGTTATAGTCAGAACATGCTATGTTCCCAGTGTTTGTAAATATTTTCAAAATATTTATACTCATTTTCTGAAGCAAATTCTTATTCTGCAACATGACATCTATTCAGCCGTTTCCAGGTTAGAAGAAAATGGTTTCACTTATGTTCCTAACACTTGCTATATTCCCTCTGCTACCCCTAGTTCTTAAAACAATAAATAGAAGAGAAATGAAGTATCCAAGTCAAAATTGGAGATTTATTCATCTTGGTGTTTTACTGCCGTAAAAATTCCATATATAAACAGAAAAACATACAAACATACATATAAATATGCATATATGCATATATAATTCATGTATACATATAAATGTTCAAACTGGTACATAAATATAAAGACATTTGAATTACCCTATAACAGAGCAACAATGTATTGAGTAAATCATTGGTTAGTAAATAAAATTTATGATATCAAAAATGGATTACTTCTTTTTGAGTTGTTAACCAATGACCTCTTATAAACCACAAGCACAAGCCTGTTGCTAATGTTGCTTATTAACCTCCAGAATTCAGTAGTAAAAAACTTTTGCCAAAAATGTCAAGTTCTTGAGTCAAAGAACATGCTAAATCAAGATGGGAATTTTCTAGATTCTTCATCACTATCAGATGATGGAAGATAATATTCCTAGAAATGAAATGAAGTAAAAAAGTATTTACCAGTCATAGATATAAACATTGTGAGCTACAATAACTCCTGGCTTGGGGAGACATCTCTACTGGTTCAGTAATGGTGTGAACATCATGGGAATAATCAACAACATTAAACAGAATTTCATTCTCACTCCACAAGAAAAAAAAAAAACATATGTGGCTTCATGATCAGGCTATGATCCTATGTCTAGACAGAACATAGGGCCTAGAGGAGAACATAGCCTACAATTCTTTTTTTTTTTTTATTGAAAAAAAAATTTGTGCCTCCTCCCAGCCTCCCATTTCCCTCCCCCTCCTCCTGCCCCTCTCCAC
>NC_022027.1:14852004-14897401 GCF_000317375.1 Microtus ochrogaster
GCTTCTCTCCCTATTTGGTTGAGTTGTTTGCTTTACTTGTTAGGAAAGGCAAAGGTTCTAAAGCATCGTGCTTTATCATGTGGTAAGTGAAGTAGACATCCCAAGGGTAGATAAAAGGAAAATTACATAATAAATTTAAAATAATATCTAGGCAAGTTTCCTATTTATTTTTTCTAAAATTTTGGATACACAGTTTCAGTATTGCTAGGTTTTTAAATTCAGGTTTATAATAGTAAGGAATTCTATATCATGGTTTTCAAGTTATTCAAATAATTCTTAATTAACCACTGCATTCTGAATGAAACAGAAAATGACAAGTTTCAGGCTTTGTGGTTTATATGAGATAACCTGAGCATATTTTGCATTTTTACTTAAACTTATGATAATTTGAAAAATGTGTGGTTACCAATATCCCCTTTATTGATATATTTTTATAGGCTTGTTTAGACCAACATTAACATTGGGAGGATTATGGATGATGCTGGAACCTGATTAAGAATTCCCTAAAGGGAATTTTTTACTAAGGCTGTTTGACTGATTAAAACTTCATTAACTCTAGAAAGTTTGGGATGTGGCAGGTACAAAATCTAATTATAATTTAACTTCTACTATCTCCAGGCCTGTAAAGGACCAGTCATTTCCCACACCTGCACTAGATCAAATATCCTGATAAACAGCTAGATACCTTTGGAACATATTAACTTAAGAAACTCTATTCCCTGTCAATCAAAGAGCTAAGAATACTATCAGATAATATCTGAGACTGATAGCTGAGATACCTCTGCCTGACTGCACTCATCTATCTCTTTGATATTTCTACGATAGTATTTTAAAATCCTCTTTTCTAGATGCTTATGAAATATAAAATGGAAAAGACAAAATTACATAGCCCCTCAAGTTTCTTATGAATTGTTATTTTATAAATTTTATTTAAGATTATTAATAATAAAATGTAAAAGCATTTAATAATAATAAATTCATCTTTTCAAGTTATTATGAAAGTTAGTCAGTGTTAACTCAATATTTGTACTTAACTTAATCTAAGAAAGCAACAAAAACTTGGGATCTACAGAAGAAATAAGAATCAAAGCTAGGCCTTTATTGCATATTTCTTGATAAATACCAATCCATAAAATAAGAAATGCCTTTAAAGCACAAGTTCTGTCATTTCTCTTTTCCTCTCAAGTGATACTTTCTTCACCATTTTTCCCATTTCTCTCTTTGTATGACCTGTATCCTTCTACATCCTTTCTATCATTCCAAATCTCTCAACACAATAAAATACTCAAAAAAAAAAATCTGGAGTCATTAAATGACTGATCTATGACTATATTTGCTATGTTACTATAAAACTTCACAAAACTACTTCTGCATTAGAACATGAAATTGTGCTACCCAAACCAATGTGATAACCCAAATCCATGTTTCAGAGACATGGACCCTCATATTTGGCTTCCACATAAACTATCAGTTATTTCTTTTCTAGCAAAGCCGGTGCTTTTGTGTGACAGAAGTTTGGACTGCTCAAGAGACACACTTGAATGTTGTAGTATATACAAAAAGGCCATGGACTTTATTTTTGTTTGGTTTTTTTGAGACATGGTTTCACTGTACAATCCTGGCTTTCCTGGAACTCATTCCATAGTTCAGGATGCCTTCAGACTCACAAAGATCCACTGCCTCTTCCCCCTAAGTGCTGTAGTTAAAGGCAAGTGTCACAACTGCTTGAATAGATTTCATGTAGAAGCCTGATAGAAAGTAGTGCTTAGAGCATTGAGTACTGTGTCAGCTCAGGTCAAGGTTTGAGATGGTAAGACTATTATTAACTGAAATATAAGTCATTCCTGAGATACTGTGGCAAGTCATATGGCTGTCTTTTGCCCATGTCCTAAGAACTTGATTAAGTCTAAATTTAAAGGTAATGGAGCAATTCATTTGCGAGAGGAAATTTCAAGACAACACAATATAGAATATGTGGCTCAGTCATTACTCCTCATGCTCATGCATGCCTAAGGTAAAAAACCACAAATGATGTAGAGAGACTAGAACATGCACAGTTTGGAGAAGAGAGAAAGCTACATGCTTCATGTTGTAATTAATGTATACGATCAAGGAGAGACTATAAATGTTAGAGATTTTAGTACCATTAAGGACAGGGTTGCACTATAGTGAAACGAAAGGAAAGTTGTACTCAGAGTAGGACTCCAGTCAACTACACATCCAAATTCTTAAAGGAAAAGGTCTATGGGTTTTCTGACGCTAGAAAAAAACTGAAAACAAAAGGTTTTGCTCTTAAGGTGAATGGGAAGATGGATACATCTCAAGTGACAACAGAATTAGGCAGCCTTATCTATGGGGTGCTGGCTACAAAGGCTTGAGGTATGTAAAAATGAAAGCACCAGGGATTCTTTCTCTGAAGTTTCAGAGATCTACTCATGTCATATATGGAGGTCCAAAGAGTGTAAAAGGTCTTGAAAGGACATTACCTTGAGTTTTGAATGTGGATCTGAAAGTTGGATACTTTTGAGAGCTGGGTATTATGGCTCAGCTTTTTCTCCTGGATTGTTGGCTGCATTGGATCACAAGACAGAGACCCACATTGCAGCAATGGACTGAGCTCCCAAGGTCCAAATGAGGAACAGAAGGAGGGAGAACATGAGCAAGGAAGTCAAGACCGCGAGGGGGGCACCCACCCACTAAGATGGTGGGGCTGATCTATTGGGAGTTCACCAAGGCCAGCTGGACTGGGACTGAAAATGCATGGGATAAAACCGGACTCTCTGAATATGGTGGACAATGAGGGTTGCTGAGAAGCCAAGGACAATGGCACTGAGTTTTGATCCTACTGCATGTACTGGCTTTGTGGGAGCCTAGCCTGTTTGGATGTTCACCTTCCTAGACCTGGATAGAGGGGGGAGGACCTTGGACTGCCCACAGGGCAGGGAACCCTGACTGCTCTTTGGACAGGAGAGGGAGGGGGATGGGAGCGGGGTATGGGGAATGGGAGGAGGGGGAGGGAAAAGAGAGGTGGGAGGAGGTGGAAACTTTTAATAAAATAATTAATAAAAAAGATTAAAAAAAGAATGGAAAGAGCAGAAGCAGCTGAGAACAGAGTTCAGATGATTGTAGATACAGCTTATTTCACAGGAAAAAAATGTATATAGTACTGGGGAACCTTGGGATAAGCCCTAATTTGCATATAGTGGCACACTCCTATCACAAGGTTTTGTATAAGGCAGTTGGATCCTATAGCAGCATCTTTCTTAGAGAGCTTTCAGATACAGTCTTCCATGCAGAGAGATATACTCCAGTCTTTCTGGCTGGTTAGAGGTTACAATCCACTATTGCCTGGCAGCTTTATCCAAGAAGTGAGGCCCTGCTGGAGAAAGTACAACACTTGGAGGCATGGCATGAGGTAAGATTAGGGGAGTCCTTCCTACCAATTACTTTAATTTTTGTCTTCCTTTAATAAAGCGAGCTTGGTCTACAGAGTGAGGTACAGGACATCCAGGGCTGTTAATCAGAGAAACCCTGTCTTGAAAAAAAAATTGGTAGAGCAAAGTTTATTTACTATTGGCACCTAAAAATCTTAGATCTTAAAATCAATGATTTTCCAGATCCTGGACTGGAATGTCAGCAACTGTGGAAACAAAATAAATCTTTGATATTCATAACTCAAATTCTCCTGGAGCATTGATATTATGACTGAATGCTAATAAAGGCAGGTCGTAATACAGATTTTGCAAAGAATTAAGTTTCAATCCCAAATGAAGTCAATAAATTCCTCATTTTGAAACTTACAATTAGGATACATAATGGTGAGGCAATATAAATTTCATATGAATAACTGAACTATTTTTGTGATGTGAATCAGGGGAGCAAAAATGGTTTCCTAATAAAAAGGCATCCATAATATGCCTAACTGAAACTGTCAGTAAGAACAAACTTGAAGGTTGCAAATAGAATAAACTGACTCAATTGTATTATATTCACCCTGTTTGAGTGTTCCAACTGATACTCTACAGAATTTACATTTAAGAGTACTATGACTTTTGGGGTTGTTGGTGCTGAGGATTCAAAGGAGAGTGTTTTTTGGGGGAGGCAAGTGTTCTGCCACTGAATGTACATGAAAGTCCTGAAACATGAAAGTTTGGCTATAAAACACTTGTGTTATGTATGAAAAATAATAGATATGCATATGATGTATACATACATATGTGTGTATAGAATAATTTATTCATAGATATAGAGACACTTATCTCTGTGTATATGAAGGAAAATTGCATTCTTGCCTGTATCTGAATGTCCATCTTTACACTTGTATTAAGTTTTTATCTGCTGCCTTCCAGACAGGTAAGATGTCATGATTCCTTCACCTTTGTGTCTCTGTCAATGAGCCTTTCACCATGTCTTCCCTCCCCTGAGCCTTGATTTATTTGATACTCTCATAGAGGATTTTTACATTAAAAAAAAAAGATATCCAGAAGCTTTCAAAACACCCTTTTGATAAGTTGCAGAATCATTTTTAAAGAGTTGAATGAAGTAGTGTTGTATAGGTTTCTATTCCGATTTCCAGTGGCTGCCCTCCAGCAACGACTTCTCTCACTTTCATGCCAGAATCTTCTGTGATTCACAAGAGCACAGTAAAATATCTTTTTATTCAAACATTTTAAAAGACAGCCATTTGATGTAAAATACAGCATGTTTAGGAACTAACAAAGTTGAACACTAGTTTAATCCCCATAGCTACTGTGAAAGGCCTGTGCGTGCTGTCAAACTGATATCATCACTAGATCAACAGGAGAAGGTGGGGGGAGGGAGAGAGAATAAATTAACATAGTTTCTATTCATCTGTTTTTATATAAAATTCTATTTAATTATAGTAATTCCTTTATCATGCTGCCTTCTGTACTAGCTAGCTTTTGTAATTAGTACAAAATCATAAAAATCATTCAAAGGTTGACATATCTCAATATTTGTCAGGTCTGTTTATGTTGAGTGCCACTCCAAATAACTTGAATAATATGAGTTAGAGAAATGCTTCCATGATATATTTTTTATTGTTCTGAATTCACTGTAAGTGTTGCTGGGTTTCATTTTGCAGTTTAAAAAAGAATAAATTTATGTAAAATATAATTGTTCAAACTTAACAAAATTCTTTGTTGATGTTAAAAAAATACCAATAGGCTGACAGTCATCAGCAATTCAAACATTTGTTAAAGAAATAATTTTATTTGGACCTAAATGGATGTATAATTAATGAATACTAAATTTTTTACCTTGAACAGTATCAAATCTCTAAAACAGAAAAAATATTAAAGACTGCATAGTAGATTTATTTCACAATGAATGAAGGAGATACTTCTCCTTCCAGTTCTATTTCTGAACCCTCTGTGTCAATATACTAACAGACATGTTTCAGCTGTCAAGCCTTATTTACCTTCTCACCATTCAGTGATTACTGAAATTGATTTCCCATGGCCTATCTTAGATTTTGAATTAAGCTTTAAAGATGCATTAGAATCATAGTTTAAGGTCTATTTAAATGCCATTTTCCTAATGTATATTCTTATCTCATGTTTCTACGTAAAACTTATAATATTACTTTTACCATTAAAACGGAAAAATCCACTATAAGGTTTCTCAGTTGATGTAAGGTTTCTATTTCAAGTGTCTTACAATATTTAATTGTGAAACTTTTGTACACTTTTCCTTCTTTACCTGAGGTCTTTCCATTCCCAGAAGCCCTATCTAAACTCTTCTAGCCTAGCTATTGGCCATGCAACTCTTTCTTAAACCAATCACAGTGACGCATCTTCACACAGTGTAAAGGGATATTCCTCAACAGGACTCAGTTTATACAATCATATAAGAGTTATTACAACATTACAATTTCCAATTTGTATTCCAGGTATCTCAGACCCATGACTATGAAATGATCATGAACGCTTTCTCAATGGTGGAGACACTGTTTATAATTTTCATCTTCTGTTTATCCAGTGTTTTGTCACATGTCTGTTTGCCTCTCTCTCAGCTCAAAGATGTCCACACTGTTAGCTTCTTCTCTAGCGGCAACCACTGCCAACTGAGTAAGTCATGTCCGAGCCCTTTCAGCTATTACTTCAGCCCAATCATCCACAATGGCCCTGAACAAAATGGCTTTCATCTTCCCCTTAGATTACCAAACTTTACAGAACTCGTTTCCTTACCCTGGGCGCTGACCTTCATCTTCTTAGAGAATTTAACATGAAGCTTATAAATTTAATTTATTTTCTGCCTTTTTGATGTGTAAATTTAGAAGAAGCTCCTTTTGATTTTACTCCCTAAGGAGGTCTGTCTTAAAAACCTGGTGGTCATTTCTCCAAAATCTGAACTCAGATGAGTTCATAACCCTACCTTTCCAAGGGGGGAAGGTAGTAATCCAACATTTGTAGTTATTTCTTTATCTTCCTAAATTATGTCCTCTTACAGACCCAGAGACCATTACCTTGTCCTTTCTGAATGGCAACATCATTTATGGTCACTTTCTCCTGTCTCCCAGAATCAAAAACTCTCATTGTCCTCAGTTAGCAGAATTGAGTGCAAAAGTGTTGGTCTCATTCTCCCATTGTCATATTCTTCAGTCAGATTTCCATTAATTAGTATCTGAAAAATGTACAGAGCAGTTGCCTTCTCTTTGAGGATGCTGTCTTTGTGAGGCTGGAGAGTAAAGCAAGGACTTCAAATTTTGCTGAAGAAATAAACTAGTTGGAAAAGAGGAAGATAGAAAATCTCTGCATCCAATGCAGACATGCTAAATCATACTGAGTTGTTCTATTATTCATTATAAAACTACAAGTGACATATTTACTTGGGAATTTCGGATGTTTTTTGTGATACGAAATGCATGAAGTTGTGAGTAAAATACATGCAGCAGTTAATGCACATCTGAGAAAACCTAGGTATTGGAAATTGGACAAAAGTGTATACATCATGGAATAAACTAACTTTGCACTTCAGAACCATTTTTAGATGTGCTTTCTCCATTTTCCAGATACCTTCACCAATTGGAAATATATATATTTATACCACTGTTTGTCTTTTGCTACTATGTTTACATCCAGTTCCTTGTTATGAGACACCTGACATGATACCCTTAAGGATATACTCACAGAAAATAAATATCTATACTAATGTGAACAGATATCTTGCACAGTGTATTCATATTCTCCTTGGATCAAAGCCTCTGGGCAAAAATATGGTAGCTGGTCACTCTCTACTCTCCACGCCACGTAGTTGGAGAGTTTGAAGTAACTTTACTCGCACCACACTGTGCACCTACTCCAGCAGCCCATTTCAGCAGATGTGGGAGTCAGTTTTTGGTCTAAAATCTGGCAGTTCTCTAAAAGGATATGTTCTTCAATTTCTGACATGCACTTGTGTCATTGTAGAAACTGAAATAAAATCAAAAGTTTTTAAAAGAATAGATATGATGCAGTTTGTATTTTTCTCTTTCCGTTTTCTTTAAGATTTCTTTTTCCTGCATGTACCTTTGAAGCTTCCTTCTGTCCTCGGAATATACAGCTGTGGGTCCCATTAGATGCATTGTCAGAATAACCAAGTTATTTGAAACCCAACTTCACCAAAATTTTCCCTTGTAACTATTTCTACAATGTGAGAGAAATGACTTCTAAAGCAATGCTGACTATTTTTAATAAGTATGCATCAGATTTCCCATGTCTCCTCCTTCTCTTTAGAAACTTATGTTCTATGTTTTAAGGTCAAATATGGAGATATAAATATATTCTTTGTTGGGGTTAATATGATCTTTGGTCTTTTCACATGAGGACAGGAATGTGTTCTAGCATTAACTATTTGTTTGTTTGTTTTGTTTTTTTGAGACAGAGTTCTGTGCAACAGATCTGATTGTCTGAAACTCACTTTGTAGACCAGGTCTCACAGAGATTCTCCTGTCTCTATGTCTCAAGTGGTGGGATTGAAGGCACGTGACACCATCACCCGGCTAACATTATGTTCTTTTTTATTTTTTATCGATTTTTATTGAGCTCTACATTTTCTCCTCCCCCTTCAATCGCAAGGTCACCATGCTCCCAATTTACTCAGGAGATCATGTCTTTTTCAACTTCTCATGTAGTGAGACCTATATAAGTCTCTCCTCATCTCCTCATTGTTGTCTAAATTCTCTGGGATTTTGGTTTGTAGGCTAGTTTTCTTTGCTTTATGTTGAAAAACCACGTATGAGTGAGTACATGTGATAATTGTCTTCTATGTCTGGGTTATCTCACTAAAAATAATATTTTCTACCTCCCTCCATTTTCCTGCAAAATACAAATGTTGCTATTTTTTTTCTGCTGTGTAGTAAGTACACCATTGTGTAAATGTACCACATTTTCCTTACCCATTCTTCGATTGAGGAGCATTTAGGTTGTTTCCAGTTTCTGGCAATGACAAACCAAGGTGCTATGAATGTAGTTGAGCACATGTCCTTGTGGCACGATTAAACATCCTTTGGATATATACCCAAAAGTGGTATTACTGGGTCTTCAGGAAGTTTGTTTCCTAATTTTCTGGAAATCGTCACACTGGCATTCAAAGGGGTTGTACCAGCTTGCATTCCCACCAGCAATGCAGCAGTGTTCCCTTTTCCCTACAACCTCTCCTAAACAAAATTAAGGCAATATACAGCAAGCCAACAGCCAACATTGAACTAAATGGAGAGAAACTCCCATCGATTCTACTGAAATCAGGAATAAGACAAGTTTGTCCACTCTCTCCATATTTACTCAATATAGTTCTTGAGGTCCTAGCTAGAGCAAAAGACATCAAAAGGAGATCAAGGGGATAGAAATTGGAAAAGAAGTCAAACTCTCACTGTTTGCTGATGGTATGGCAATATACATAAGTGACCCCCAAATTTCTACCAAGAAACTTCTACAACTCACAAAAACTTTTAGTAATATAGTAGGATACAAGATTAACTCAAAAAAATCAGTAGCCGTCCTGTACACAGATTTTAAAAGGGCTAGGGAAGAAATCAGAGAATCAACTGTTGTTGGAGGTCCTTCCACTCCTTCAGCTAATAGCCACTGAGAGACCATGCCCCTTAAACAAAAGGGGGAGGTGCTGCAGGAGCTCCTTCCGCTCCTTCAGCCAATAGCTGCTGAGATGCCAGCCCACTGGGGTGTGGTCTCTCAGCGGCTATTGGCTGAAAGAGCAGAAGGAGCTCCAGCAACAATCAACAACCTTCACAATAGTCACAAATAGCACAAAATATCTCAGAGTAACTCTAACCAAAAAAGTGGAAGACTTGTATGATAAGAACTTTAAATCTTGAAGAAAGAAATTGAAGAAAACACCAGAAAGTACTCAGTTTATATCAGTGTGTTACTATTATCAAAATTTCAAGTGAAAGTAACATTATAAGAAAGAATAAACTTCTGTGTGTGATTTATTTGGGTGCTGGATGGTAAGCCCCTCAAAAAGCCAGAAGAGTATAATATCATACAACACAATAGTCCCACACCATTTTGGGCTAAACAACTCCTTTCAGTTTAATGCAGAGCAGAGGACATGCTCCTGCAGGAATGAAGCTTATGGATCTGGAAAAAGGTTCCTCAATGCAGGAAAGAGGAAGTCATACTTCTCTGTGATAAAAGAAAAAAAAACGAAGTTGGCAAGAGCTATAGAGAGTATGATAGAAACATTTAAAACAAAAGAGAGAAATAATTTGAAAACTCCTATCCAAATATTTATATAACAATACAAAACAACAGCCTACAAAATAGAAAAAGATTTTCACTAACCCCACATCAGACAGAGGGCTGATCTCCAAATATATAAAGAACTCAAAAAATTGATCATCAAAAGAACAAATAATCCAATAAAAACGGAGTACAGCCCTAAACAGAGAACTCTTAACAGAGGACTCTAAAATGGCTGAAAGACACTTAAGGAAAGGTTCAACATCCTTAGTCATCTAAGAAATGCAAATCAAAACAACTCTGAGATTCCATCTAACACCTGTAAGAACGACTAAGATCAAAAATACTGATGACAAACTACACTTGGAAGAAGTTTGTAAGGTAAAGGGAACACCCCTACATTGCTGGTGTGAGTGCAATATGGTACAGCCCCTTTGGATGTCAGTGTGGTGATTTCTCAGAAAATTAGGAAACAACCTTCCTCAAGACCCAGTAATACCACTTTTGGGTATATATCCAAAGGGTGCTGAATCATGCCACAAAGACATGTGCTCAACTATGTTCATAGCATCATTGTTTGTCATAGCCAGAATCTGTAAACAACCTAAATGACCTTTGACCAAAGAATGGATAAAGAAAATGTGGTACATTTATACAATGGAGTACTACAGCAGAAAAAAAATGACATCTTGAATTTTGTAGGCAAATGGATGGAGTTAGAAAATACCATTTTGAGTGAGATAACCCAGACTCGAAAATTATCACATATGGGTACTGACCCATATGTGGTTTTTAAACATAAAGCAAAGAAAAAGAGCCCAAAAATCACAATCCCAGAGAACCTAGACAACAATGAGGACCCTAAGAGAGATATACATATATACAATCTTAATGGGTAGTAGAAAAAGACAAGATCTTCTGAGTAAATTGGAAGCATAGAGACTTTGGGGGAAGGTCAAAGGGGGGGTGGGGGAGGCAGAGAGGAGAGCAGAGCTAAGTGAAGAGCTCAATAAAAATCAATTTAAAAAAAAAACAGATCTCAAATACTTCGGCTACCATAATCATTGAGCCAAGGGAAATCAGGGTCCAGAGATAAAATATTCAGAAAAGTTGAAGCTACAGTCATTTTTTTCATAATATCCAAGGTCATTGTTATCTTACGAAGCATAATAAGGCCAAAACATACTTAATTTACCTCAGTGATCTAAGCTTTTAATAAAATCTAAATGTTTTATCTTAAGATTTAAACTCTTTACTGAGATAAATTAATGTTATTAAGTTTTAAAGCATACCTTAAAATTAATATGAGCCTCTCAGTAGAAATCCTCATATAACTTTAGTTCTACAATTGTCCTATTGCTTCACATTAATCTCATCTCTTAGTTATTAAAATAAAAAGTATAATGATTATCTTAAAGTCTATCTAAATAATTAATAATGCGAAAGCATATATGGGCAGGGAAATAAAGAAAACCATATCAAAAAGTTTCATTTGAAGGGATTTGAAGCCCTCCTCTTCTACCTCATCTCAAGTTCCAGCAGTGTGAAGATATTCTGATGCTTTTAAGTTGGGTGCCGGGGACAGATCCCATTGGTCTAGTCATAATGGATATATCTTACCTTACTTCATTGACAGTTCAGAGTAAATTTTCCCTTTAAAGAGAATGGAACCTCCTGAGAATCTGGATATCATAGAGTTCTTGAAGACATTCACTTGGTGATTTAGATCTCTGAAAAGATCACAGATACTGCATGTCAAAAGAAAGAAACCGAAGAGTTTATGTCTCCCCCTTCTCATGTAGGCAGTCATTCCCTTAGTAACCTTTCCTTGTAAATCTCTTGAATCTAGCTACACCTCTTCATTTTCACTGCCGGTGACCTAGTTCTGCCCTTCACTAACTATTCCTTGGAGCTTATCTGCTGTACCTTTACAGGGATATGTCTCTTTAATAAATATCTTTTCTTCAGTCCAATCCAAACTTCACATTATCAGAATATTGTAATCTTAAGTACTAATTTTAGTGCTTGCTGATGTCTGTTTTCTTGAAACTGAAGCTTGGGCTACTTCAGAGTATGCAAATCTTTTTAATTATTAAAAAGGTGTCTTGCTTCCTAAGTTCTGTTTTAACCCAAAATATTTTCTGCATTGTTCACAATTACCAAGGCACTTGTGAAAGCTTTTAACTGGAAGGTCAATATGAATATCTGGGATGAACTGCTTGATCATGATTGAGACTTTCACATTTTCTGGGGATATCAGGGTGATTCCTGTTTTCTTAAGCACCGTTCGCCTATCTCTTCTCTGCCCTTGGAGTAAAGGTTTTGTGTTTCCCTTGTTGTGGAAGATGCCAAGAACACCCTCTACTTCTTGCCATTTTTAATCTGTATAATATATGAGTTAGAAATACGGGGGTAGACTGAACAATTTCCAAGGGTGAAACTAGATGTTGTGCTAATAACAGAGTTGTCCAGCTATAATAATATCTAGTCATAATCATTTTATGAAAATGACTTCCATTAGGATGTTTTAGCCTTTTAAAATTGGATATGTATTATGAATCTCCCCAGTATTTAGCATATATCATAATACTAAGTAGCTAAGTATATTGATTTGGTGTTCTAAACAAACATATAGTTTTTGATATAACTTGACTATTTTTCTATTTTAGAGAAGAAAAATATAAAGGAGTCTTTTATTTTAAACAAACCTAAGGGTATGATGTATTGGAAATTATGTATTGTCCCGACCTTTATGCTTAACAGCATTACAAATCAACTGGAATTGAGGATACATTATAGTAGCACATTTAAAATTGAAAACCAATATAAAGGCATAATAAAGTTTTATTTTTTGAACTATTAATGTTTTTGGAGAATTATTTCACTATTAGAATTTGACCTATATTTTATTTAAATAACTCAGATTAAGGATATAATAAAGGTTCAATCTGATTTGTTTTCTAAGTTATGTTTTTAAACTTCTAAAATGAACTTTAATAATAAGCATCAGCAGGAAGCCGCACAGTACTGTATAAATCAGTTTCACTAGGAATTCACATAACTCAAACATCAGAAGCTGTTCTGGACCTTGTAGTCAAGAGCCTTCATTTTAACTAGACACATAAAGGTACTCTAAACATGACATCACCATAGTAAATGAGAATTAGATAAAGATACGTCATTGTATTTCAGTAGAAGTCTCTTCAGTTTTAGATTAATATTACCATGGTAATTACACCTTGGTAGATAAGATAGGTTATAAGACGGTGACCCTCATGATGGGTAGGCATAGGTGTACATGTAGATAAATCTGAATCAATAGTGTAACAACTCAGAGACAAGTCTAAGATGATGTGTCCCTTTTACTTCTCGTCCCCTTTGCTTCCAGGGGACTAGACTTAATATCAAAGAGTTTATGTTAGACTTAACTTAGTATCAAAGAGTCTATGTTTGCAAGAATCAGTTGATAATAATGTTTGAGGTATGGCAATCATAAATCTGAGTGTTAGGTGATTTTGGGCAATGTGTTGAAGCCTCTTTCGTAAAGATTCACTGGAAGAGAGATTTGGGATCATACTTCAGAGTGCCAAAATACATTGTGCCAAAATAGTTATTCAAGGAGAATAACATGTTGTACCTCAAATTGGCTATGGAAAATCTGTACTGATAATTTCTGATTGTTTAAGGACTGGTCCAAGACTTCTCCAACCTTAAAGACCTCACAATAATTGCACAAAATGGCTTCAATCCAGACGGCTAACCATCTCTGTAGTAGAAATCTTAAAGGAATGAAGAATTTCTTCAAGAATACATACTGAAGTAAAGTATAAGGTGACTTTTCAAAACTTGGGATGGAATAAACTATCATACACAAACCCTCTACTTACTAAAAAAAAAAATAACACAATTTCATATATATGCTATAAATTAACTTTATATTTATTCCTTAGAGTTAGCTGTATTACTATCCATGATTTGTTTGTTAAATTTTACAATTTAAATAAGTGTGTATTCTAAGTTAGGATTCTGCTTCTCACAGAAACGGCCTATTTCAAGTTGTACTTTCCTCACACAGACTTGTGTTTTAATGCTGGTAAGATTGTAAGAGTTTTGTATACGAAAAGGGTGGGGTTTTATAGGTATTACTTTCATAAAGGGTCTGCAAGAAGAGAAGAGAGGAGGAAGTGGAGGACATGGAAGAAAAGATGGAGGAGGTGGGAGAAGAAAAAGATGTTAGCGTCTACAGTAGGAAGGTAAACTGTATAAATTTTCATTACACCACCGATAATATTGACACCAAATTTAGGAAAAATGAAAAAAATGTAAGATCATAGCTATAATGAATATTTATACAGAAAGTAGAATGACAAATGTAATAGCAAAATTTAGACTTACAATTTTGTAATATTGTGCATTATGGTGGCTGTGATTTTTATTCATGTAAATATTTTACTACAGAATATAAAGTGGTAGATCAAATATAAAGAGAGGAAGAAGAGAAAGAGCAAGAACAAGAGATAAAAGAAGAGAAAGAGGAAGAATTGAGGAACAGGAGGAAGAAAATTAAAAATTAAACAATGTTTTATTAGGTCATGAAAATGCTTGAAGTATCTCTCCCAAACATACTTGATAATTTATAATATTGTGTGTGATGACTTTGTATTTATTCCTTTACTAAATTCACTAAATATTAAATATTAATACAAATTTAGTTATTAATATGTTTAATTTGATAACATTTATATAAAACTTAAAGCATGTATAAGGTAGTTAACACCTTAAAATAAAACAGACTCTAGTTGTTTATGTTATTCATAATGAATAATAATATATGTTATTAAAGGGGAAAATCATTAGTATATAAGTAATTGAGAGGCATGCTTTTTAGAGAATACTATTCCACGGAGAAAAGCTTGATATTTTCATTTGTCAATAGACAGAGAAGATGTTGAAACGTGATTCTGGCAGTGCTAAGTGCAGCTGTGTGACCATTCTTATAGGTACAAAAGGAAACCTCATACTTTATCAACAACTAGCTGGAGACTTGCAACTTTCATAAAGTATTTTCATAATATATTAACATTTACCTGTGGCGTTCTTGTCCATTTTACTCTCAGTCCCATTATCTGTACTAACAGCAAGACAGGGTAGGGTTTGGGAAGGAAAATACAGCAGAAGAGTGGACATAATCATGGATTCAGTTCCACACATTTGGTCACATATCAGGTCTATCAGTAATTCAAGCCATTCCATTTCTCCTTATTTATATTCAAATAATTACAAATGTAAAGGCATCCTTTTCCCTGACCCTTGTGTGTCTGTTCTCTGCTGCCATAAAAGTCTGTAATGAGTCAAAGGTATACCAAAACTATTTTCTCATTTCAGTTATTGTATATAAAAGATTTATCTCAAAAAATAACTAACAGTTGATGGCTAATTAGTGATTCTTATCACTTATAGTTTTCAATTTTGATGTCAGTCAGCCGCAATCTTATCCAGATCATTGATTTTATATTATTTTATTTTATTGATTTTAATGTGTACATGTCTGAGTATGAGCACATATATGTGGTGTTCATAGAAGCAAGAAGATGCTGTCAGGCCCTCTGAAGCTGGGCTTACAGCTGAATCATGAATTGTACTCTGTAAGAATCATTTGATGTACTCTGGTATAGGAGCAAGTAAACTTAATCTTTTGTTGTCTTTCAGTACCCTATTGTCAATGATTCCTTTTTTATATTAATTTTTATTGAGCTCTACATTCTACACTGCTCCCCCTTCCTCTTCCCTCCTCCCTTCAAACCTTCCCCAAGGTCCCCAGGTTCCCAATTTACTCAAGAGATCCCATCTTTTTCTACTTAACATGTGGATTAGATCTATGTAAGTCACTCTTAGTGTCCTCATTGTTGTCCAAGTTCTCTGGGATTGTGATTTGTAGGCTGGTTTTCTCTCCTTTATGTTTACAAACCATCTATGAGTGAGGACATGTGATAATTGTCTTTCTGGGTCTGGGTTGCCTCATTCAAAATTATATTTTCTAGCTCCATTCATTTGCCTGCAAAATTCAAGACGTCATTATTTTTTTTTCTGCTGTGTAGTACTCCATTGTGTAAATGTACCACATTTTCCTTATCCATTCTTCAGTTGAAGGGAAATTATATTGTTTCCAGATCCTGGCTATGCTGCTGTGAACATAGTTGAGCACATGTCCTTGTGGCAAGATTGAGCATCCTTTGGATATATACCCAAAAATGGTATTACTGGTTCTTGAGGAAGGTTATTTTCTAATTTTCTGAGAAATTGCCACACTGACATCCAAATGGATTGTATCAGCAATGCAGAAGTGTTCCCTTTTCCCCACAACCTCTCCAGCATAAGTTGTCATCAGTGTTTTTGGTCTTGGCCATTCTTACAGGTGTAAGATGGAATCATAGAGTTGTTTTGATTTGCATTTCTTTGGTGACTAAGGATGTTGAACATTTTCTTCAGTGTCTTTCAGCCACTTTAGATTCCTCTGTTGAGAGTTCTCTGTTTAAGTCTGTACTACATTTTTTAAATAGTATTTTGCGTTCTTTTGATGACCAGTTTCTTGAGTTCTTTATATATTTTTGAAATCAGTCTCTGTCTGATCTGGGGTTACTGAATGTTTTTTCCCATTCTGTAGTCTTTTGTTTTGTCTTTTTGATCATGTCCTTTGTTTTACAGAAGCTTTTAAGTTTCAGGAGGTCCCATTTCTTAATTGTTTCTCTCAGTGTCTGTGCTTCTGTGGTTATATTTAGGAAGTGGTCTCCTGTGCCAATGCATTTAAATGTATTTCCCACTTTCTCTTCTATAAGTTTCAGTGTGGCTGGCTGTCTTCATGTTGAGATCAGTAACCCTCGTGTATACTAATGATAAAAGGGCTGGAAAATAAATCAGAGAAACAACATCCTTCACAATCGCCACCAAGAGCATAAAATATCTTGGAGTACCTCTAACCAAACAAGTGTAATACTTGTAGACAAGATCTTTAAATCTTTGATGAAAGAAATCAAAGTGATTTGCACCAGAAAGTAGAAAGATCTCCCATGCTCTTGGACAGGCAGAATTAACATAGTAAAAATGGCATTTTTACCAAAAGCAATCATCAGATTCAATGCAATACCCATCAAAATCCCAGCAAAATTCATCACAGACCTTGAAAGAACTGTACTCAACATCATACGGAAAATCAAAAAAACCTAGGATACCCAAAACAATCCTGTACAATAAAAGAACCCCTGGAGGCATCACAATCCCTGACTTCAAACTCTACTATAGAGCTACAGTACTGAAAACAGCCTGGTATTGGCATAGCACAGACAGGAGGACCAGTCGAACTGAATAAAGACCTGGATATTAATCCACACTCCTTCGAACACCTGATTTTTGATGAAGAAGCAAAAAATAACAAATGGAAAAAAGAAAGCTTATTTAACAAATGGTGCTGGTATAACTGGATATAAACATGTAGAAAAATGGAAATAGACACATATCTATCACCATGCACAAAATTCAAGTCAATGATTATTAACAAGGAACAACTGAAACTGCCCAGAAACTTTTGATAAGACATCTAGTAAGAAGACAGCCATAAAAAAAGAGTATTATATCCAAGTAGCAAACTCAAGTAATGAGAAATTCTCTACATTGCTTCTTGTATTTTATCTTAATTAGAAATGTTTAAAGCCATTTCAACATATGAATTCTAGCACTGGTTAATAATTCAAATTTAAGAAATGTATTTACTTCAAAATTTATTTAAAATAATATACTTTATTCTTTCAGCCATATGACTTTTTATGGTGGCATTTTGGTAAAATTAAAACATAAATACCAAAATCAATCACTGAAATCTCATTGCAAAGAACAGAAGAAAACTGATTAATACTTCACTGAATTTTTGATAATATTAAATGTTATGCTAAGAAAAAATCTCCTTATATTAATCACACACACTTTTCAGAAATTTTCATAAAAGATTATTTCGCAGGTGGTGCTTGGAAGTTATGCAAATTATAGTAAAATCAAAATCAACCATTATAAGAACATGAACCTCAATAGATTACCTTTCTATCATAAAAATCAAGCTTTAGTAGGGATTAAATAGAATTAATATATTAGGTTCAGAAGAGATTTTTATCTTTATAACCAAGTTTATACTTAAGAAAAAAAATGTTATATAAAAGGAAAAAAAGTTGTTCCTTTGTTTTCTACTATAAGATGAAATAAGTTTAAAGGGCCAAGAATAACTTTTAAGATGTCTCCCAGTGATTTTTAAAACTTATGTCTTCTAATTTGTGAGACTGTAGCAGAATTCCATTCTTTCCTCTCTCATTTCCTACCTATACCATTTCTTACTCTCATTCAGATTCATGGCCTCCTTTTACCATTGTGTGCTGTTTTGTACAGAAATGAACACATATATGTATATACTTATATACTCCAAAATACACAAATAAAGAATGCTCAGTCTATAAGTATATATATACATATATATAGTTAGATCATTCTGTGTTGGTTGGTCAATTGATATACTCTTCCCTGATGATGGCTATTTCTTCTGTTTTTATAGTTCCTTAGTTGCCTAAATTCACTTGTGTATGGCTGAGACCTTCTGGGCTACATCAGCTTAGTGAGTCTATTGCTGTTCTTGTTTAGCTCCTGACTAAGCATTTATATTGGTAAGAATTTATGGGTACATTTTCTGGCCTTACTAAGAGACACAATCTCATTACAAACACCTTTACCCGTTGGCTCTTAGAAATTTCTCCTTCTGTCAACAATAACTATGGTTGAGTTTAATGTGCTTCTTGACTTTTTTCTGTTTCCTTTAATTAAAAATATAATTATAATTCTCAATAACTGGTATGGTGGAGTCAATAAAATTGAAAATGTAAAGTAAAGAAGAGGATGAGGAGAAAGGAAAAGGAGAAGAGGAGGAAGTTGTAATTTATAGTAATTTATATTCTAGCTAAAGGAAGATATAAAGCTGAAAAAGGCACTGAGAAAATCTATGAGCTCATTTTCTGTCCTGCTCCTCCCACTTTACATACAAATAGCATCTGTTCAGATAACACACTTATGGATGGATGATTCCATTCTGTGTGTCCACTATGTAAGATTTACACAGAACAAATGAAAATTAATCAGTAAATGATTCAAAATTTGTTCTCTTACAGGAAGTACTTCACATTGTATTCTTAACTGTTTTGTCCTTTTCCTACATATAGAGTACAAATTTGCCAATTTAGTACAACAAAAGTTTCTATTATCTAAAAGTAACTAATATAGGCTGGGACAGTAATGTTGGTAAGATGGGCTTTTATGATTATTATTTGGTAAATCATCTTCCTTTCAGAGTTATGATAAGAAAAATTAGTGAAAAAAGGTATCAACTGATAATTTCTACTAATAAACAAGGCAAAGATAGTGCTTTTTGTGTCTGTCAATAAAAATAGAATTATCCACTCTTCTCTAACTTTATTTACATTCTTGATGACTTCTTTCTTAATACAATTGATGTTATCATCTCAAAGTACTCTACTATCTATGAATTATTATTTTCATTTTTTACAAAAGTTGTTGAAACTGATGTCTCAAAATTTTTTAGCTATAGACAATAACTCTTATCAAAATATTAATAGGTATTGATTTTGAAATTCTTAAGTCCTATATGTTTACATAAACTATTTTTCTTCCTTCCCAGGTTTTCTACTTTTTAACATGAACCAACCTTTACACCAGACAGTGTTTGAATATTTTCTTTGTGACAGTGAAGGGTCTTTATATATAACCCTTTGAAACATTCTACTAACCCTGATATGTGAGATAATCAACAGTAATATAGGTGAAAATTGTCTACTGAAAAGCCCATTGTCTACTGAAGGAGTCTGTGAGAAGAAAGTATTCCGCATATAAGAATTTGGGGAGAGAGATAAAGACGAATATGTCATAGTATGGGATAGATAAATCAATTCATTTTTGAGATGAGATATATGGGGAGAGAATGAAGTGGTGAGAACAGAAAGAAAGATAGAAACAGATTTTGTCCTTACACTCTATAGAGGGACAAATGCTTTAGTAATCCCATCTTTCAAAGAAACAGGATGACTATTCTTTCCTAGTCAAGAGGAATGTTTCTGCATGCAGTTGCTTTGCACCAGAAAGTGAGAATTTGGTGGAAAGGAGATACTAAGAGAATATAGCAGTGCACTGAATTTCAAGAAATACCAGGAGAGAGTGCTGAAGTACTTGGAATAGAGGTTTTGCAGACTCAAGGTGACTCAGATAGTAATTTTAGACATTAACTGTGCTGACCGCTAGAGAGAATGATGGGGAGTGTGCCAAGATCCTCTTGGGTGGGGGTAATAATGGAACTCAGTCTAGCTTAGGTTTCAGCAATTACTCTTGTATTTTTGGCCAAATAATACATCATTCAAGGATGACTCACACCCCATTGACTGTCTATCCCGGGCTGTTTGCCAAGAAAGCATCTGTACATTAGAGTTATACAACAATAATTATATCTAATTTCTCATCCTCATGCTGAATTGCTGACTGCTCTAGCTTACTAATCACATTTCTTACTCATCTTACTGTGAGCCCCTATATCAATATTTTAAATGATTTGTATATAAGAGAGTCATCTTCTGTATAATTACCATCCATTTCCTTCATCCCTGAACGCTATTTAACATCAGGAAACATAAGCATGTTTCTGATATGTTTTCTGCTTTCATAATAGTTGGTAAAATTAAATTGTTTTTTGGAGGAGCTATAGGAAGAAAAAATGTTGTTTTATCCAGTAGAAGGATGACTTGCCTCAGTGGAAAGCATTGGGTATATGATGAAATTATATTAAGGTATCTCCTATTTTAGGATAGTTTAAAGAAACTTGTATAGCCACTTTGGAAATCAGTATGGCAGGTTCTTAGAAAATTAGGATTTAGTCTACCTCAAGACTCAGAAATACCACTCTTTGAAATATATCCAAAGGAGGCACACTCAAACAAGTACATTTGCTTAACATGTTCATATCAGCATTATCTGTAGCAGCCAGAACCTGGAACCAACCTAGATGCCCCTCAACTGAAAAATGGATAAAGAAAATGTGGTACATTTACACAATAGAATACCACTTAGCCATAAAAAAAAATAAAACCTTGAAGTTTGCATGCAAAGGGATGGAACTAGAAAAGCCATCCTGAATGAGGTAACACAGACTCAGAAAGACAAATATGGTCTGTATTCATTCATAAGTGGACATAAGCCAAAGATAAGCCACAACCCCAGAGAAACTAGGTAACAAGGAGAACCCTAAGAGGGGAATACATGGATTCTCCTGGGCAGGGGAATTTGACAAGCTCTCCTGAGAATAACAGCAGTAATGCAAAGGGAAGGTAAGGTGGGAGGGAAAAAGGACAAGGGGAAGAAAGAGGAAAGAATGAGGGATTGGGATAGTTGTGATGGGGAAGAACAAAAAGGGAGAACAAGGAAAGAGTTACATTGATTGAGGGAGCCATTAATTGCCTAGCAAGAAACCTGGCACTAGGAAAATTCTCAGGAATCCACAATAATGACCTCTTCTAAGGCCCTAAGCAATAGTAGAGAGGGTGCCTGAACTGGCCTGCCTGTGCAATTAGAGTGACGGCTACCATAATTGTCATCATAGAACCTTTATCCAGAAAATCATAGAAGCAGATGCAGAGATCCACAGCTAAATGCTGGACCAAGCTTCTGGAGACCAGTTCAAGAGAGGGATGATGGATAATAAGAGCACAGGGTTCATGACCATAATGGAGAGACCCATAGAAACAGCTGATCTGAGCTAGTGAGAGCTCACTGACTATGGACTGATAGCAGGGAACCTGCCTAGGGCAAAACTATGCCCACTGATTGTGAGAGACAGTTGTATAGCCTGACCAGTCTGTGGGCACACTGACAGTGGGACCAGAATTTAACCTAATATTTGAAGTAATATTTTGGAACACATTCTCTTTGGAGATACCTCGTTCAGCCTAGATATGGGGGGATGATCCTCAGTCCTGCCTCAAAGTGATGTGTCAGACTTTGTTGAGTCCACTTGAGCAGCATTACCCTCTCTGTGGGGTAGATGTGGGTCTGGGGTGAAGGAAAGAAGGGGGCAGCGGGGGAGGAAGTGGGAACTGGGATGGGTATGCAAAATGAGAAAAGATTGCTTCTAAAAAATTTAAATAAAAAAACTTGCTAAGCCAGTCAGAAATTATATATTGACTCTTAATGAGACTATTAGAAACAATTCAGGATTATAGACTCTACTTTTATGTTGGATTGTTCTTTGGGTTAAACTAAATATTGATTTAATCCTTTAGGCCCTGGTAGCAAATAGAAGAAAGTGAAAATGGAATGTCAAAATTTTCAAAGAATCCACTTTATCTTTGATTTCTGAAAATGTTTAAATTATATACACTTTGTATCTATCCACAGCTGTGTTTAAGTGAACACTCATGGAGAAACAACCAGAATGCAAATATGTCATACAATATAAAAAAATCATATATATTATCAAAGATGTTTATAGTTTATTAACAGTACTCTCAAAATTTACCACATTCTGAAACACATTGGCAAAAAATATCAAAGATGGAACTGGGTGTGGTGTCTTACACCAGGAATCCAAAATTTGAAGGGCTAGGGAAGAGTAGGGTCATCAGAGGTCTTAGTTATGGAGCTCAATTTGGTCTGTGCTGCAATATCCAGGCATGAAGGGCTACTGATTAAGAGCCTGGGAAAGAAAACCAAAATCATAATATCTGTGTTTCTAACTTGTTTAGTAGCACTTTCAAAAATGTTGTTCAAAGAGGAACATTTTATTTACTACAGCAAATAGGGAAAACACTATGATCACAAGAAGGCAGTGTGTTGTATGGGATCCTATAAGTATTTATTGTTGAATAGCTGATGCCTCTCAATTTAGTCATTGAATGGACAGCAAAATATATTTTCTGGATCTTTTGTGTTGTTTCTTTGGGTGCCATGTGGAGATGGAAAGAACAGAGACACATTTAGAAAATTAATATAGTACAACTGGGACTTTTGTTTTATATAGTCTAGTTCCTTACCTGTTCTGTCATCACACTGAACTATTCACATAACAGGAATACCAAGATCATACAAGTGGAAGATGTAAGGTCTTAATATTTAGAAGGTTATGTGACCCATCATCTTATTACAATCTTCTAATAGTTAAATCAAGAGGTGGAATCTTTCAACACCCATGTCTGAGAGCACAGCACAGTGAGATATGTGCCAGTGATTCTTGGTCTATTGGTCATTAATATTCCAATAGGCCTGCATGCTTAGATACCCAAAAGTCTCCTTTAGTTAAGAAGCACCAAGCAAGAATGGACAGTGCACTAAAAGAAAGATTTTTCACTGGGATGAAAAAAAATATGGCAAATATTTCTGTCAGTATGACAATTACTTTTGCCTGTGTGATGTCTCTCTGCTCAAAACAAAACCTTCTGTTCTGCAGTGGTATACTATAATTTTTATTAAATATCTTATGTTCAAGGCCAAGGCAATTTTCCATTGATTTATTTTTGGTAACTGTTTTTAATGGATATATCACAATCCAACATGTTCATTTTCTAAGTCTCAAAGCACATTTGATGAGCCTCCATTGAAACTTCCCTGTCTATGTAGTATAAATACTAACCCTAAAGGAAGAGAAGTTGAGCAGAACCCAAAGAAAGATTAACTTTCTTAGCATCAGTTCAAAACTACTTGCATATAATGACAAATAATGTAACAATTTCCTCCCATAATAGTGTAGGCAGCATTTTCCAAAAGTATCCTAAGATACTGAGAAACAAAGCACAGCCATCCATATGATACTTAAAATGTCATTCACAGTTAATGAGTAGACTCTATATATATTTAGGAAAATGCCCCATGAATAAAAAAAATCTGAGGCACTAGCACCTGTTTAAGATGAGTTTCAAGGACACTTTTGCAGACAGATTTTATACTTGAAAATAAATAAAAAAGCATTAATTCAAATGTTTACAATGATGATGGAAAATAATTTCTGTCAAAAATGTGTATTTCCACCTAAAAGGATGTGTGTATAATAAATTCACTTTACCTTTATTCTAAAATGTACACTAGAAAAGAAGTTTATAAGTCCTTCCATTTGGATTAAGAGCAGTCCTGAACTCTACGTTAGAGCCTCGTTCTTTATCTGTGTCAAACTGCTCGACTTGGTCCCTTGTGTCTCTTTCTTCAGTGTATTTGTCACTGCTATTTTGCCTCCAAGTCAGTTCCAGCTTGATTCTTTTACTTCCTCTTTTGGAAGAGTGTGATTTCTTCAGCAATAGGGTATTACCATCAATTTATATGAGGGAATCAATAGCTATATCAGTTCCATTTATTATTTTTAGAGTCTCTTGGACTCACATTGGCCAACAAGTCAAAGGATTTCCCACAGGCACTTAGATTTTTACGAAATATATTATGGTTCTTCAGGTAACATCTCCACCATAAGTAGTATAGTTTCATAGTACTGGAAAAAAAAAAAGGAATCTTTCAAGGGAGAATAGCCATGCAAAGTTTTACCCAGCTGTGATATCCACTAACAACAATATTGAACAGAAAAAAAGGGACCACACAAGTAGAAATAATTCATTACTGGTACAATAAATCTATCCCACCATGCATAAATTGTAAGTCCATTGAAACTAGAAAAGAATGGCTATTGACACTTTGTTATTTTGATAAGTCATTATAATTTATAATCAATACATCTACAACAAAAACTCGATGCCTAAAGCTTGTGAAACGTCATAGAAGGTGCAGCAGAAAGACTATAAAAGACAGGGGACATAGGTTGGAATCCTGTTGTCATGAGAGGATAAACCATTTACTGTAACTATAAAGTTTTCTTGGAAATCTCAAAAATATTATTTCTAAATCAAAAGACCAAAAGGAAAGATCAAATTAGTGTAGGTACTTTCACAAGGTTTATTACCTGGAAGAAGGGAAGAGATATTTAGGCAATAGTTTCTGAGAAGGAAATCGGTGTTCTACACTGGAAAACCCCTGATAGGTTAGAAAATCCCAAGATGTGAGCCATAAGCACACAGGGGAAACATTTAATGATCTTATAATGCTGTTTTTGTCAACACACACACACACACACACACACACACATCAAATTTAGTTACAGAATAAGAGGCTATATATTTGCAAGAAATAGGAGTAATTTGGGCGAAATTGTAGGGAGTAGAGTAGAGACACAGGGAGAATGATTTAAACGATATTTATATATGAAATTCTCAGTAAATAAATAAAATAAATTAAAAAAAAATAAAAACGTCACTGAAATTCATCTATGAAGCTCTGTGGGTGTGCCTTTGTTTTCAGCAACTCTAGCACCTCCTCTATGGTCTCTTTCTCTTCCATAATAATATTCAATGTTATTATTATAATACATGTTCTATGCTCATAGACAACCAACTTGGGAAGACATTGTTTCAATTACTTTATATAGTCTGTGTTTTAAAGGAACTGAGAAGAGAAACAAGAAGTGAATATTTATAATGTCCTATATAACCATTTAGAGATCTATTTTCATGCCATTTTTGGCCCCTTTCCTTTCTTCCTATGGAATTCAGTTACCATCTGGTGTTTTTTTCTCACTGCACTAAAATTTAATCTCAACCCACATCTTTAGGGTTGTTATTATCAAATGTATTCTTTCTGAATGTTATTGGCCTAACATATCAAATATATTCCTCTACATGCATGTGTATATATATATATGAATTTTTGTGAATATATGCAATATTTTAGAAATTTACTTTCATTAACAGTTTAGAGAAGATAAAGAAGAAATATAGACTCACATATCTAAAATAGTCACTCATATGAATTTACTCGTGAAGTTTTTCTTTACATAGTATGGATTTTGATATCGATAAAGTAAAAAGAGAAGGGAATAAAGCTACTGGTAGGCTTTCTAATAATTTACGGGCTTGTCTTTTTGATTTTGATAATATAGATCATTCTTGTTTGTTTGTTTGCTTGCTTGCTTGCTTGTTTTGTTTTTCTTTCCTGAAGACACTTTTTTGAATGCTTGCTATTATCTTTATGCCATCATTCTTACTGTTGCTAATTCTTTACTCCTTGTTCAGTTTAAACATGTGTGAATGGTTCGATATCATTCTACCATTTAGGATTTGTTTCTCTCTGAATAAAGTCATATAACTTTCTGTTACATCCATTTCTAACTATCTCTAGAAGTATGTTCAGAGTAATACCCCCTCTCTGTAGGAAATTTGAAACAAGGCCCAATAATTCATACCTTCCCTGTAACATGAGGGGCTGGGCTTGCTGGGGTTTCTGTCCCACCTGGTACCCCACAGCTGGCAAGTCCCAAAGAAAATCACACAGAGATCTCCATAAGTTATAAAACTGATTGGCCCATTTGCTCAGGCTACTTATTAGCTCTTGTAGCTTATATTAACCCATTATTCTGATCTATGTTAGCCATGCGGCTCAGTACCTTTCACAGCGGAGCAGATTACATGTTGCTTCTTTGAAGTCTGGGCAAGAGTGGGAGAAATGGGCTTCCTCCTTCCTAGCACTCTCCTGTTCTCATCGCCCTGCATCTACTTCCTCTCTGGTTGACTCACCTGTACTTTCTGCCTGGCCAATCAGCGCTTATTTGAAACATGATTGACAGAATACAGACAATTATCCTGCACCACTTCCCTTGGTGTATTTAGGTAACATTACCAAGGTTATTCTCTTAGCATTAATAATAGTGTTTGTCATGCTCTGGAGAATTATTTGGTGTTATAGAGAGTATGTGTATTCAGGTTGCCTCTGTAGTTCCATGGTATCACTATATACCTTCCTTGTTTTCTGAGTTTTTGAAATTCTATTTTTTTGGCCTTTTGGGGCTATTTTTAGTCAATATTACAGTTTGCATCTCCAAATTAGAAAATTTTCCTAAGAATAAATTACATTGGTTTCTCTATCTCAGAAGCCAGTTTTAAGTATAATTTTTTAAGAGTTGATACATGATATTAAAAGTATCCAATAAATTTCAAGTATGTAAAGCCATTCTCTCACTTTTGCTAACATTGGAATTACTTAGCAAATGAAACGTTTGTCCAGAAGGGGTAAGAGCAAAAGAATGGTTGGATGATCTGTGCTGTAAGAACACCACTGCACTGACTGAAAGGAATGAAGAATGTGGCAAGACAGAGTCAACAGATCCATTTCTAATTCTCCCAAAACAATCAGTGAGACATAACCACTGTTAGAAATCCATATCATTGACTCTTATTATGAGTTTTAATTCTGAGCCTTAAGCCAACACTTCACAAAATTACAAAAGTGAAGTTAATAAAGATTATAGAGGAAAAGACAATGCAAATGTCCAGTTTAGATAATGGAGCCAACCAGAGTACTTTTACATCAGGCCAGAAACATTTGGATACAGAAGCAATATTTAGCAACTTTCATTGAATCTGAATAAAGACTAACCAGATCAGATTCATCCAATACTTGATAGGAAGGATATCTACCTAAGACTGCTAACAATCACCAGTTCTGCTTCTTTTTCTCTCTGGATACACAATTATATCAGCTTGAAATATGATCATATTTTCTCATCCAGTCAATAAAAAAGGATAGGGTCACTGTCTCCACACTGTTAAAGAGCATGTCATGGTAAAGTCCTCAGTTACCTTCCCCTTTCTCCTACATGGATACAGGAAACCATGGCAACCTGGAAAGCTATGTGTTAAAGATGGCAGGTTATATCCTTCCAGTCTCTGAAAACACAAATTCAATATTTCACTCATTTAACTAGTACTCAAGACTCTTATGCAATCAAAGGACAGATTGATATTGTGTAATTCCATATGGGTTTTAGTATAAATGGTATTATCATCAAGCCTACACTAATGAAGGTGGAGATCAGTGTTTCGTTCAGTTGTTCTGTGGTAGACAGCAATAAAACCAAAAGCAGAAACTACGAAAAGGTCTGTATGGTATGCAGGCTACAATAACTTCTAAAGAACAGAGTCTAGCATTATTACAGTTCTAGATTAATAAACTCTCGACATTGGTGATTAGTACAGTAATTAGACATATAGAAAGAAAGTGCACATTAGGTTAATGCAGAACATAAAGAGTCAAGATGGCAAAAAGAAGGTTTGCATTGTAACAGACTACTAATTTTACTAAAATGTAATTTTTCTTCTTTGGCACATAGGTTATATTCACAATACAGATTTATTGGAAGTTGAATGAAAATAATTATAAGGAACAGATATGAATTAATTAATTTTCCTCTGTAACAAAAGAGCTATAGACTTGTGAGCATATCACAACTATATCCTTCCCCCATGATTTTATATATCTGAAATTTACATGGGTCTTATGAGAAATTCTTTTACTAGTCTCATAAATGTCCCTCAGCATCCACTTGCCCAAGACTATTGATATAACTGTCAAATCTTTACCATTCTTCCCAACAGGATAAGAATTGTGTCAGCTCTTAGAGGTACTGCATAGATGAACTTTAGGTACAGCAAAGGTATTATTCAGCATCTAACCATTTACACTCTTTTCAGGCTTCTTGTTTATTCTTTTTTTTTTTTTGGTTTTTCGAGACAGGGTTTCTCTGTGGCTTTGGAGCCTGTCCTGGAACTAGCTCTTGTAGACCAGGCTGGTCTCGAACTCCCAGAGATCCGCCTGCCTCTGCCTCCCGAGTGCTGGGATTAAAGGCGTGCGCCACCACCGCCCGGCTATGTTTATTCTTTTGTTGAGTCACCACATGAAGAAATTCACCTGCCCTTGTTGAAAAGAATGATGTCCAAGGAAATTCTTGGTTAGGGTTTTACTGTTATAATGACATTATATGATCATTTTTAAATGTTTACCAGCCTGGATTTATTTAACTGATTAGTTTATGACATGATACGTGTATGATGCTCCAATTCTTACTGCAGATTATGGTAGTCTTTTGGTTAAAAAGAACAATAAGAATAAGAAACAATGTTTTATACTGTTATACAATTTCATATGCACTTCTGCTTTGTTTTCTTAAAAACTAGTCTATTTTAAATATCAAATGTTTCTATTATCAGTGATTGTTTTGACATCCAAGTTCCTCCTCAGCAATCACCTATACCATTCCAAAAGGCAGTTGTGTTTTCTGGTGTATGAAAGTCATATCTAAGCCTTCCGGAGCATTTGAATACTTCATGTGATATTGGAGTTATAAAGTCTAAGTTGTAAAAAAGGTAATATGAAGAAGTGCACTATGAAATTGCTGAATACTGTGTAATTGCTCACTTAACTTCCAAAGTGAGAAAACATTTTATCCTTGAGCAACAAACAAAGAAAAAATTTGATTTGGAATTAGGGTTATAACAAAAATGCATAGAAGTAAAACAAAAGGGAAATGCCAAACACTGATTTCTATAAGCATAGGTGATTTTTATATCAAAAAAGTGAAAACATCTTGCTGTGTTTGACCTAAAAATATATAACTTATAAATATTAGTTCATTATTTTATAAAAATCAATATAATATTGTATATAATACATATACAGACAAACAAAAATTTCCCATGGAGAGAATATCAATGTGGGATTAGAAAAAAAATGTACTTCCTTTTTTATTGATTTTATTGAGTTATACATTTTTTCTCTGCTCTCCTCCCCTTCCACCATGTACCATGGTCCCCATGTTCGCAATTTACTCAGGAGATCTTGTCTTTTTCTACTTCCCATGTAGAATAGATCCATGTATGTCTTTCTTAGGATCCTCATTATTGTCTAGATTCTCTGATATTGTGAATTGTAGGCTGGTTTTTTTTGCTTTATGTCTAAAAGCCACTTATGAGTGAGTACACATGATATTTCTTGTATAATTCTGGAAATGTGATAAGTTAGAAGACCAAACAACACTTTGAAAATCAGAGGAAAGAATATGAAATCTGAATTCTGTAAGGTAACCACACATTGACACAGATAAAATACATTCATTACTAATTACTAGCAAAACTCCGATCGTAAATATCCATGCATTTTGGTATAATATCCTCCTCTGCTATTTGCCCACACTGCTTTATAATTGATTAACTATATATTTACCATATGATATAGAAAAACTCAAAGGATTTCTAAGGATTTAATGAACTATATTTTTTTTCCTAATGAGCAAAGATTTATATATATATATTTATACATATATCTATACATATATATATATCCCACATAAGTTTCTATGGTATAGGGTGAATGACATATTTTGATCAGCCTAGGATGAAAACTACCATGCACATGTGGGTATTGAGTACTTGAAGTATGAGTGAGGTTATTAGTTAATTGACTTTTAAATTTACAATAAAGATATTTTCCTGTTGATAATATTTCATTTTGTTACTGGATACATCACCATTTTCTCCTATAATGATTGTCAGACTATAATAGGTCAGGTTTCCTATAATGCAAACTTTTCATAGTTAATTGTTGCCTGGAATATGACAACCTACTCACTGCTGATATTTTGCATTGTTTTCAACTGACACAGAGAGAAAAAATTTAGGATGATTTTAATGACTTTTGCATAAACTCAAATAGTCTCTGAATTACTCACTTCCACAGTACCATCCAGCCTCGATTTATGACTATATCTCTATGTGCCATAATGAGGAACTGGAGCTCTATAGAGGGAAGTTTGCCTTTCTTAGGGTCCCTAGAGACATATTGCATTTCTATTAGCTACCAAATCACAGGCTCATACTCTACAGTTCAGGAGGCCTATGGGACTTGTGCCTTCCAGGAAGCCAGTGTGAAAAGTGATTCCTTCCAAATCATTATTGTTGCCTTCCATACATCAGAAGCAGCAAATTATCCAGGTCTTCTAGTGTGGCTAGGGAAAACATGAGTGATTTTTACTGTTCCCTTACCTGCAGCTTAATCCCAGGAGCCATAACCAAGTCCAATATTAAACAGAATCCTCATACACTTACCCTTCAATGCTAGGAAATATCATAAGGGGAGAAAAGATTGTCTACTCATCTCTCTTGGGTTAAGTATAGAGTTTGGACAAAGAAAAGAGAATTTAAGTCATTTTCTTTTTTTGCCTACCTGTAGCTATCAAGATATGCAATTGTATGACCATTGTAATTGCTGAAGCTTCTTAGAAATCTGGTGTTTAATAACAGGGCATCTGAAAATAGGAGATAGTATGAATTCAAAGGTATTCACATTCTCTGGTTTACTGTTCTTTTGAGTGAAAAAAGAAAGGATTCTTTTACTGGTTTTTATATTAAGATATGTGAAGAAATGTAATAATTCATAATTTCAATTTGCCGTACTAAAATAACATTGCCAAGCAGCTGAGGTGAAGGGATAATGTGAAGCTTACTTAAATATAATATGTCAAATGATTACCTAATGCGTGGTAAATAATCCAGCTGCCCATGCTCTTGTAATAAATGTTAATTTCTACTTTCCCTAGGTTATCCCATTGCCATGAATTCTGAGTTCAGTAAAATCCTCAGAGTCCTTCGTGTACAGAAAGAAGCATTTGTTAATGAAAACTCGAGAAGCTGAGCTTCCACTGCTGACCATGTGCTTAGTGTTCATTGGGAGATCATATTTACCTTCAAAATCTAGGTGGAGAATCAAAGAAAAGTTTTTCTGTTTCTCCAATCATTTTGACTCAATGATTGCCATGCTATAAACAGAAATATAAAAACAGTAAGTATGGCAGAGGATGCCTTTCTGACAATGCTTATTTTCATATTTTTTTTCTGCTACTTTTGATATTCTTGGGTTCTATGGAGACATTTCACCTTTGGAGAATCTGTGATGAATGACCAGTGTAAAACATTTAAAAAATATTTTCTGGAGTTCCTCAAGACATGATAGTAATCTCTGCTATATGCTATGACCTAATTTGTATGACATATTAATATGTATATGTTAGTGTGAGTTTTTATGTGTATTGTATCAAAGACATTTATCTACTTTTCACATTCATGCACGTTTTCTCTGTCATCTGCCCTTTCATATTAAACTTCCTGAGAGAAAAATTTATTCTTGCTTCTCTACAGCTTTCATTACTTAAAATAAAGCAATTTAAAGCTTTTTTCTTTAATTACCATTCGATTTCTATGTTGTCATATACTCAAACTAGTTTACAATTCATTTACAATTTTTTGTGTGGCACACATGATATATCTCATAGTTTCACATGCTTGTTCTGGGAATAAGATTCTGTAGTTTTACAGTGTTTATCTTATTTGTTGACATGTTGCAAACTAGTGAGTACTGAGGTTATTAAACACTTACTTAAATTTACTCCATTGTCTAAGTGTTAGAAATGTATTCCCATTTTTATTTTTGTTAGTTATTATAAATATTCTGTAACACTTCAAATTTAGGAATTGAACAGCAAATTTACTGCTGGTTCATTTGTAATGACATAATGACCATTCTTCTCCTTTCATTATAATTCAGTTGAAGGTAGTTTTGGAACTACAAAAGTTAAAGTAAGTTTATTGCATAACCTTTACATGAGCAAGGAATTCAGGACCACCACGAGGGGTGCATCCACCTACTGAGACCGTGGGACTGATCTATTGGGAGCCCACCAAGGCCAGCTGGACTGGGACAAATGGAACATGTGATCAAACCGAACTCTCTGAATGTGTCGGACAATGAGGACTGACTGAGAAGCCAAGGACAATGGCAATGGGTTTTTATCCTACTGCATATACTGGCTTTGTGGGAGCCTAGCCTGTTTGGATGCTCACCTTTCTAGACCAGGATGGAGGGGGGAGGACCTTGGACTTCCCACAGGGCAGGGAACCCTGACAGCCCCTAGGACTGGAGAGGGAAGGGGAGTGGGAGGGGGGAATGGGAGGTAAATGGGAGGAGGTGAAAATTTTTAATAAATAAATAAATAAAACATAAAAACAGGATTTGAACTGAACTTTTGATATGAACTGAACTCTTAATGGAGAAATGCTGCTGTGTTTGAAGATACTGAAATGTTATTGTATGATTTTACAATATTAGTATATTCTAAATAAGAGATAAATTTAATCTTAAAAAATGCCAGTGTAAGTATGTCCTGTATGTATTAACTTGGCATGTGACATACAGATATTAAACATTCACAATATTACATAAAATGAAAACCTTATCTTACTAACTATTATGAATGATGCAACATTTTCCTGGTATAGGTGAACATGACCAAATGCAAAAAGACAGAATTATAGCTAAATGTGTGTATGCATATAGATGTGTGCCTGTGTGTGTTGGGAAATAGGTGTAGTGACAATCCTGTTTGACTCCCTGAGAGCCTTTCCATCTAATGTGATTAATCTAAACCAATACTGCTAATTATACCTCCAGTGGTGTTGAATGATTCATAAATGACCATTTGATTCAGTTATCACAAATAAGAGTGAGGAACCAGCTGCTGGGCCTGATTGGAATAACAGGGCTGAGAGGAGGAGAGAGCTTTTCTGTTTCTCCTGCACTTTCCCTGTTTGCAAGTTTCCTTAATGCCCCCTGCCATCCAAATGCAATTATTATATACTTACCGACTTTTGGTAAGTTTAAATGAAAATGGTCCCCTTAGGCTCATAGGGAGTGTCACTGTTTGAAACGATTTGGACATAGCCTTATTGGAGAAGGTATGGCCTTGTTGGAGGAAACAGGCCATTGAGGGTGAACTTTAGATTTTCAAATGCTCAAATCAGGTCCTCTCTCTCTTACTGGCAAAGAACTCCCAGGCTCTGTGTCTGTCTTCATGCTGCCATGCTTCCGCTAGGATGAAATGAACTAAACCTCCGGATTGTAAGTTGTTCCCAACAAGATGTTTTCAGTTATAAGAGTTTCTGTGGTCATGGTGTCTCTTCACAGCAATTCAACTTTGACTCAGATACCAACATTAGACATTTTGATCATTTGTTTATGCTGAAAATAAAATTAAATGAACATGGTGATTTTCTTTAACGATTCCTTAATATATAAGTGATGCTAATAGTCCACAGAGAGAGATCATTACTTTAACTTCATTAACCTTCATTAACATGTAAAAGATGAAATGCAAAGGCAATAAAATATCTCATTTTATCACTAATTTTAATACATTAAAGAGGAACTATGCATTGACTAATTGTGAGTGAATAAGTTAGAAAATATCAATTTAACACTTAATAATAGTGTTGTATGTTTGCAGTCAAACAACAGAAATATTATTACAAAATTGCCTCAAATATCAAAGCAATCCTGCGTAATTATCATTTTACTGGTAAGCCAAGTAAAGATAAAACTGTGTTTCTCTGTATGTGTGTGTGTGTCTGTCTGTCTGTCTGTCTGTCCAAGCATAGGCATGTTGTTCTTTGGAAAGGTCAGATCATAACTGAAAGGATCCTGTGCTCTCTTTATTCCAAGTGGTTTCAAGGATTCAAACCCAAGACATCGTCTTCGGTGACAGCAACTTTTTTTTTTTTTGCTCACATATATCACTACTCCATCATTAAAACATTTAATTCAAGAAAGCAACATAAAATACATAATGTATGAAAAACTTTATTTGAAGTTTATTTGAAGACTCAACGTAATATCAAAATGAAAATGTCTTGTGCCTATTAGTGCATGGGATATTTTAAGATCTCCTATTGATCTCATGATTTTGCAGATTAATTAGTGGTATGATAAAAACAATCACATTGTTTCAGTAAAAATAATCCATACTCAGCTAACATAAAATATTATTTCAGAGAATTATGCATCACATACAAAAGTGCAGATCTCTTCCATGTCCATTTAAAATTGTGTTTTGCTCCCAAATTTTATCTTTTTTTCTTTTTTAAATAATAATGTCACCATCAGTATTTAATTGTATTAAATTTCTGATTAAAGAAGAATATTATTCATTATATTTTAAGGTCATGCAATTTAAGCACAAGTGTATTGCCTCAAATCTACATGACTGGTATGAGAATTGCACTAAATATGTGGCAACAATTATTTAATGTTCCTTACTGATAAATTTTACTTGAAGTTGTCTGCTTGAAACTATTGAAAACTCAAACAAGTACAGTTGTTTGCTAAAATATAACACACCTGAAATTCATCATATCAAAGATCATAATTAATAAAAATATAGGAACTATAAAATAAAGTGCTTCTAATTTGCCATTTCATGTTATGTACTATATATTCAAAGTTTTAGATGTATTAACTTGTTACTTTAAATTACACTGCTGAAGTTTTCTTTAAGTACTGAAATTGTATTTTCTAGTAAAGAATATTACACCGTCTTTTACACAGGCACAGTTATCATTTGACCTTGGCAGATTTCATCCCGTTTACCATCTACAAGTTTACTCACGTGAATTATTTATACTTTTTCTGGTACAACTAAAATCCCGTGGTATTTCCTTGCATTTGAATGTATCAGTGTATGTTTGTGTGTGATCAGATGCATATGTGGGTTGAGGTTTGTATGCTCAAGCATGCACACATGCACGCATGTGTGTGCCCACATATGCTACTAAGTCAACCTTGGGTTCTCTTTTTGAGAAACACTATCTTGTTTATGACAAGGGATCTCTAATTGTCCTGAGCCAATAAGTAGCCTGGGCTGATATTTGGACACCATGACCAGCCTATTTCTGTATTACAGTGCTGGAATGCCAAGAGCTTGTGCCGCTCTGACCTTTGTAGTGTGGTTTCTGTGGATAGAAATAAGTGCTTGATCCAAAAGCATGTGACAGATTGATTTATCTCCCAAGCTACTTTTTTTTTTTTTGAGAAAGCTCCGTGTATTTTCCACAGTATCTCTACTGAAGTATGACTGCTACATAATGCCCCTCAGGCTTTAAATGTTTCAATGCTTCTGGATTCATCCCAAGATTTTTTAAAATTTTCTTATTCTGGTTTTATTTTCTTTTTGAAAACATTTTCTCCATCTACAGCCATACATCCCTGAACATGCCCGATCTCCTCCCATCTCAGAAGTTAAGCAGGGTCAGGCCTGGTTAGTACTTGGGTGGGAGACTGCCTGGGAATACCGGGTGCTGTAGGCTTAAAAAGGAGTTTAGAAAAAAAGAAAAAGAAAAGAAAACAATTTTTAACACATATGCTATTTGACTCTGATTGTTATTTGTGTATCTTTGATTATTCCATAAATTCCTTGTATTTTTGTAGTTAACTATGAGTTTGACATCTGTCTCTGGTAAATATATATATATACACATATACATATATGCGTATACATATCAAGTTCATGATTCATACACACACACACACACACACACATATATATATATATATATATTCATATACATATATGCTTAAAGTAGTAGCTCTCCTTATGGCTTTTTCAAACACCATTTGTGTTATTGATCCTTACACAGAATCCCCTGCTGACTCTTCTATGAAGTTTCCACCCATTTTCCCATTACCCATAGAATCATTTTATATGCTCTTTGACCAAAGAGATATTTCCCATTTTGTAGATTGTCATTTTGTCTTGTTGAGCATGTCCTTTGCTTTACAAAAGCTTGTCAGTTTCAGAAGGTCACATTTATTAATTGTTTCTCTTATTGTCTGTACTGCTGGGGTTATATTCAGGAAGTGGTCTCCTGTGCCAATGTTTTCAAGTGTACTTCCCACTTTCTCTTCTATGAGGTTCAGTTTGGCTGTCTTCATGTTGAGGCATTTGATCCATTTGGACTTGAGTTTTGTGCATGGTGCTAGATATGGGTCTATTTTCATCCTTCTACATGTTGATATTCAGTTATTCCAGCACCATTTGTTAAATATTCTTTCTTATCTCCATTAGATATTTTTTGATTCTTTGTCAAAAGTCAGGTGTTTGTGATTCCTGGTCATTTTCTCATGATTTCTGTTTCTATAATTCCCTAGGCCTGTGTTTTTTTTATTATCTCTATTTCAGTTTTCAATTCTTGAATAATTTCTATTATATGTTTGATTACTTTTTCTTAGTTTTCTTTAAGGGATTTGCTAATGTCTTCCAATTTTTTGTTTGTCTTTTCTTCTATTACTTTAAGGGAATTTCTCATTTTCTCTTTAAGAGGTTCAAATTTTCTCTTGAAGTTATTTTTAGGTCATTTTCTTCCGCTTCATCTGTATAAGGTTGTTCAGGTCTTAGTGTAACTAATTAAATTAGTATAACTAATTAAAGTGATTTAGTTCTGCAGAAGTAAATTTGTGTTGCTGGTTTTGTTAAATTCTAAAAATTTTAAGCTTGATGATTTGCTTTCATGTCTCAAGACAATTTTTAATATTTTTCTGTTTTTTTGTTGGAAAATTTAGATTTTAAAACATGCATTATGGAACCACATTCAACAATTCTAGAAAGTCTATGGATTCTGAGTAGAGTTTCATCTCACCCTCAAAAATTAAATTTGTTTTATAAGATTAAAATGATTCCAGTACTTTGTCCATTTATTAAAACTTGTTTAAAAAATTTAAATGAGATATGCCCAAAAGAATTTCCATGATGTGATGTGTGATTTGCTTTAGAAAATTTCCCTGTGTGCTTAAGACACTTTAGTATCTTCTGTGATATTATTATTAATATACTTGCTCTTTCCAGTTGCTCCTGCAAAACATAGTGCTAGACATCAACAATCCTATCACTTGAAAGAAGACTTTAATATTAAATATGAACTTGAGCCGTAAATAAATGATTTGATCAAAAAATCAATAACAAATAAAAACAATTGTATTGATCTATTATATTATGTTCTTCAGTTGCTATTTTTTTGTTGAACTGCCTGTATGAGATTCCATTTTTTAAAAAAAGGTATGAAATATACTACTATTTTGGTTTAACTGTCCATTTCTCCTTTTATTTTCATTAATATTTCTATAAATGATTTGATGAACCTGATATTAGATGAATAACCATCATAACATAATTTCTTTTAAAACTTAATTGTACATGTGAATTATATTTTAACAATCATGTGACAATTCATGTTCTCTCTTGATTAGAATATATATATATTTCTTTCTATCTTTTAATATAGAATGACAGATGCCCATACAATTTAAATTCATCTCTTATAAACTTTGCTTATTTCAAAGTATTTTGGTCTTATCAGTTCAGCTATACTTTAATTATTAAGACAAATCCATTACCAATTTACAACAATTATTAAAAAGAAATAATGTTAACTTGCCATTTAAAAGCAATCTGTACATCTTGGGGCTTCCTTTCTTTCTTCTAATCTCCCTTTCATCCTACTTTAAGTGAGGTAATTATATTTCAATTAAAAACAAAAAGAGCAAACAGCATCAACAACAAAAAACAATATACGTCTTTTAATCCAATGTGTGCTTCAAAGTAAGACCTTGTGTGTATAGAAAGATGAAAAGACAGAAGGGAGGGTGGTTGAGGTCTCAGAGAGGGAAGAGAAGGAAGAGTTGGAATCAGTGATGCACGCAGGTAGTATGGCTAAATCTACTTTAAAGAACTTGGTTTTACCTTTATGTATAGGTTTAAAAAATTTGTGACAGACTGTTAAAAAAACTTCTAAAAATTAATACTAAAAAAGAAAATTTTTGCAAAATTTCAGTTTATACTGTCAGTTAATTAATGCATTTACTGACTATCTTTTATGCATCATATATGGACTGATAATTACAGAGAAACATAATGGGGTAAGAGAAAAATAAGTGACTGCTGAATGCACAATCATATATAGGAAACACATACCAGTTCCTCTCATTTTCAGGAAAAATTAAGGTAAAGAAGTGGAATCGAGGATGTAAAAAGTCAGGAATGGTATAGTAATGTGGATGATTTATTTTTAAGTACAATGTGGCTATTGAAGTCATAATATTCTATAAATTATGCCTACATGAACTAGATCTTACCAGGACTGAGTATAAGACTCGACCTTCCCTTACAGTTTTATAAGAAGGCAATTTTTATGGGAAAAAATAGTCATTTCTTCAATGGTGTATCCACTGTTTAAGAGTCCATGTACATGTGATCGTCAGTGACTCACCTCTGCTTCTATAAATAAGCCATATAAAATGCATTGAGTTAGAGAAAAAGACATAAACATAGAACGAAAATTTACTGAAGAGTTCAAGAAGACAAGAAAAATGATAAAACAGTGTAGGACTGTTGAATACAATCAAATTATATTATACATGTGTATGAAAACATCATAATAAATTCAATTATGTATAATTACTATATGTCAATAAAAACATTTTCAGAAGTGAATCTGATTTGTTATCTCCCTCACAGTCATGAGGTGTACTGGCTTGAAGTAGGAACTGATAATTCTGAAACTTAACAGACTTGATATCCATTTTAGGTAATGCTTTTAGCTTCAAATTTTCCTTGAATTTGTCATTTAAAAAATAATTTACTGAGTTTCAAACATATATTGTGTGAAAGTGCTATTTTCTTATGAGAGAAACTGTGGAATTACTAATCTTGGTATACTGATTTTTCTTCTCCAAATGTGCATAATTAGAGAAATATATAAAGACAATATAGCCTGCTATCATGAACTAATTGTTCTGGAAGCAAAAATTGGCAAATTCTGTAGAAGAGACATTGAAAAGATGAATAGTATGTTGTCAGATGGCTAGAGTAACAAATACAGTTTTGTGATTGTTTTAGAATACAGGGAATAACATATTTAATAGCCAAAACAAGTCCTTTTCTGAAATAGCTCAGTTGAACTGCATGATATCTTATAGTTTCTTAACGATAGTCAAACTCAGGCACAACTTGCAGCTCTTCCTGTTGACATATTAAGTTGTTAACCTGGTCTTCTATCTACAAGAGCCACGGTAAAACCACCAATGGAAGACCACAATTATTCAAGTTAGGTACATCGTTAGCATGAGATCCCTTATTAATAATTCAAAAACTTTTGTGACATCTCTGTAAATTAGGATGTTGATAAATTCTAAAATTAAGCCTCTAACTCTTTCCTACTCTGGAAGATACATGGAAATTTGAATATATTCTATAGCTATAATTATAATCTGCAAATCAGCACATTTATTGAGTTTCCATATAACTTTGGCTGCCTTTTCAACCTCACTTTCTGCTGCCGTAGTTTCATGCAAACTGTGTTGGGAATCTAGCCAGAATTATCATTCAAGTGTATGTGTGTGTAACTATATATATATGTGTATATATGTATTTGTACATATTCATGTGTCTATATACATTGATGATCAGAGGATAGTGATATGAATTATTATTTCTTGTTTTCTTTCTAGGACCATTATAAGGAATTTTTTAAAATTATAAAGTATCAAAAACAACAAATTAAAGAAAAATACCTTTCCTATAAGTCTACCAACTACTCAGATTTGAAATAATTGGCTGTTTTATAGAGAGTGAACATTTAAAAATAAGTTTACATTTGTCGTAATTTTGAGAGAGTCACTTAGGACACCTTTCTTGATTTGGGGGGCCCACAAAAGTGGGTCTGTTCCACCTTGGCTGAAGGTCAGAGAGCTTAACCCACTCTTGCTCATTCAAAGATATTCTAAGACTTAAGGAGTGGCTACAAACAAAATATCCTGACCTAGAATGTGGTTACTTAGTGTTTTGGATATTAAGATGGCCCATTGAAGTGGATCTGCTTCGCCTCTACCAAATGTCTGAGAATTCTAGTCTACTCTTGCTCCTTTAACGCAAGAGATTTGACCTGGGAGTGGTTACCTACAGGATTGTTGGTCTTAGTGTAGTCCTTGTATAACCTTCTGAACAACAGGATGCTTAACTCAGGATATTGTGGCTTAATGTTTCAAGTACTGAATCAAGTAATTGTTCTGTTTTTCCTTAGTGTCATGTTAAAGCAGTCTTTTGCCTTCTCCCACTCTGCTTTATGGATTGTGTATATGTGCATATGGAAAATGAATGCAGGTGAATTCAGTATTCATTGGATTGCCCTCCTGGTTCTATCCTATGTCTCTGTATTTCTTTTGTGTCTCTGTTCCTCCTACATAATTTTTATAATTCACACATTCGTACCCTGGAATGTGCAAACGCTGTTTAGACTTGAGCATGAAATATGTCACCCCAACCTGTGCTTATGACACTTTATGTACTTCTGTTGTACAATTCCTAGGGAAAGGAGTGAGACCCATGGATATGATAGGCTATGATTTCTGTTGTTGCTATGATATTGGGAACATGGATTTCTGTCCATTTAATTTAGTTTTTAGTTATATAATACATGTCTTTAGTCAATTGGTGTTAAATTGGGGCTGTTTTCTGGATCAGAATAAATTACCTGCAACTCTTTTAAAAGGGCAAAAATCAAAGCCAAAAATGTTCTCCAGCTGATACTGAAGTAATACATTGGTTATGTTATGAGAATAAAATCTATGAAAAATAAGCCAAAGAATAATACTTGCATATGCAAGACAGTCAGTTGATGTCATTAAAAAAGCAGAGGCTTCACTGCAAGAAGCCCAATGCTTAAGAAGAAACTGAATGGCCTCTCATGTGTCCCTTTACATCTGTATGGAAAGGTTCAAACAGTGCGTTGATACCAATCTTTAAGGATTTCATAAGAAGTATTCAAAAAAAAGAAGTTTTCACTAATCTATGGGATTTAGAGTATCTGTAGCCCTGATCTTGGAACCATAAATTTATATAAAAGCTCTAAATCACTAAGTTTTCAATAGAAGTGTATACACATTTTAGCTACTAAAAAGAATTTTTTTTATTATTATTGCCCCTGTGGATTACCTCTTGCTGTCTTCAGTTGATCTTACTTTTCGCCTTTTGTTCAACTTAAATACATTTCAGTATTAATCTTTTACTTATTTTGTAAGATATAAATTGATATTTCACCTCAGTTATTTTAACAATAATGTGATTATTAACAAATTTTCAGTCTTGCTGGTTAAACTGTCCAATTCATTTCTAATACTACTTTTTAATGGTTTATTTAATACAATAAAAGTTTATATTTAAAAAATATCTCAAGTCCTTATTTAAAATAGAATACATTGGCCGGGCTGTGGTGGCGCACGCTTGTAATCCCATCACTCGGGAGGCAGGGGCAGGCGGATCTCTGTGAGTTCGAGACCAGCCTGGTCTACAAAGGAAGTTCCAGGACAGGCTCCAAAGCTACAGAGAAACCCTGTCTCGAAAAAAAAAAAAATAGAATACATTGTTTTATAAATGGACAGACTTCATGTACCTTAAAGAAACACTAGTTTATCTTATGAATAAATATAGAAATCACCTAGGATGATGATTATGTAAGATACAACAGTTGGTACTCTTTTATGAAAGTATATTCAATAATTTAACTAATTTTGTATATTTATATTGTGAAAATTTAGGAAATTCTACCCTACAGATAGATACAATTTGCTATATTTTTTTTCTTTAAAGAATGTCCCTGCCCCTTGGCATATACTGCTTATTTCTGAAATAACAATATTCTTGTATAATTTAGAATTGTTTAATATTCAAACTTCTGAAGATTATTAACTATTGTGATTAACTTTTTATGTCTTATGATTTTTCAAGTAATCTAACTGCCACTAAAATATTTTGCATTTTCTCAGCTTTCATTGTTATTTACAGAAAGCTTTCCAATGTGGAAACAAATACCCTAAGCCAGTATTTCTCAACATTCCTAATGCTACGACTCTTACAGTTTCTCATGTTGTGATGACCAGAATCATAAAATTATTTTCCTTGCTATTTTATGACAGTAATTTTGTTACTGTTATGAATCATAATGTAAATATTTTTGAAAATAGAGGGTGGCCTAAGGAGTGTGACCCACAGGTTGAGAACCACTACCCTAAACAGTACTTCAAATGTTGCAAATTTATTGTCAATTTTTTCATTTTGGGTAAGAAAGGAGAAAGTACATATAATATCTCATTATTACTTGTTTGTTTGATTAATTGATTGTATGAATCATTTTGACTTAATATCTCATACAGCCTAACCTGGATCTGTACTCAAAATGAAGTTGAGGCTAATCTTGAGTTTCTGATAGTCCTGCTACTGCTTTCAAATTGCAGTGATTTTTAATCTACTTTGTCATAAAAAATTAGTAGCTTTCAATTATACATTTTTGTAATTTAATTTGTGAACTGGTTCATATTATTATAGTCTAATAAGTAGTCTTATTTAAACTGTTTTTTGTAAAAAAGTTTTTATGAATAGCACTCTGTGGTTATATGTATACATGAACACTTCTACCAATGAAATATTTGTTTTTCTCTTTCTTCATTATGTTTAAATTTTGATGCAAGTCTGTTCCTTCTGGTTAATATATATTTTCTATTATGTATTCCATAATGCTGTACATCAAGTCTAATCTGTTTGGATAGTAATTTCTTCTATTATACAATATAGACTTTGATGTGGGGGTCCCTTTTATCCTTGATGCCTGTTGGCCACCAGTACACAAGAACAAGGTGACAGAAGCAACTCCAGAGAGCTTTATAAGACCTGTGTGCACAGGAGAAATAGCTCTCTGGGATATGAATTCAGTGAGTCAGAATGTTATTCCAGAGTAATGGGAGAGATAAACGATGGGGACAGTGACTGGGGTATCATCTATTTTGCATTAGATAGCACGCTCCTGTCATAAAGCTTCTAGTACAAGTCTTACTTATCATATGTGAAAGTACAGTCCAATTTTGATGCTCTCAGCAAATATCTAATTACCATATGGGTGTTTTCTAGGCTGCTTCTTTGGCTCATTTTCTTCCCAGACCATCCTAATTTGAAATAGTCACATGGAAATTATATTATTTACAATACTGTTTGTCTAATAGCTAAAGCGTATTGTTAGCTAGCTCTTATATCCTAAACTAACCAATCTCCATTAATCGGGCATCACCACAAGATCATGGCCTCCCGGCAAAGTTTTGGCTAGGTCCAAAGGAGGTAGCTGCTCCAGAGAATCATCAGGTCATACTTTAAAACCTGTACTCAAATAAATTGGAATATATATAGGAAACAGATAATTTTCTGGTTAGGTACCACACACTGAAATTAAATCAAGACCAGATAAACAATTTAAATATACCTAAAGCCATAAAGAAATATAAGGAGTCATCAAAAGTGTCCCAACCAAAAACATCCATGGAGAAATGGTTTCAGTGCAGAATTCTACCAGAATTTTAAAAAAGAAATAATACAAATACTCCTCAAATTTTTACACACAGTAGAAACAAAAGGGAAATTGCCAAACTCTTTTTACAAGGTTACATTTACATTGATACCCAAGCCACACAAATACACCTCTAAGAAAGAATAAAACGGGCCAGTCTCCTTCATGAAGATTGATGCAAAAGTACTCAATAAAATACTGTCCAACCAAATCCAAGAAAAATCAGAAAAATCATCCACCAGGACCAAGTAGACGCCATCCCAGAGATTCAAGGAAGGTTTAACATATGAAATATATCAATGTAATCCACCATATAAACAAACTGAAAGAAAAAAAAAAACATATGATCATCTCATTAGATGCTGAAAAAACCTTTGACCAAACCCAACACCCTCTCATGATAAAGTTCTTGGAGAGATTAGGGGTACAAAGAACATTCGTAGATGTAATAAAGGGAATGAATCTACAGCAAGTCACCAGACAATATAAAATTAAGTGGAGAAAAACTCGAAGCAACACCCTTAAAATCAGGAACAAGACAAGGCTGATCTCTCTCACCATAGCTATTCAATATAGTACTTGAAGTTCTAGCTAGACAAGAAGACAAAAGTATGTTTTTTCACTTTTCAAACTTATTCATTAGAAACAATGTATGGATCATGAATAAGGAAAGTTCAAGTAATAAATTCATTGGGCATTTAGATATTGAAAACAGTAAAAATTGAGCTTAAAATACATATTCCTTCAAAGAATTTGTTTTGTGTCATTGTTCAAATAGTTGAAGACTCTGGCACAGAGCAGTACTGAGAAAAATGAAGGCCTTCTTTTTGAGACACCAGAGCCACATTCCAAATGGAAGACATGCACTCCTCATTGGCCATGCTTTAGAGATCAGATTCCTCGGCAATTGCTGGTGACACTGTAAACATCTTAGGCCTTCAACTTTGGACCACTGACATCGGTTATCCCCTCTTTCTGAGTCTGCTCACCTCATTGCTGTAATGAAGGTGGCTGACATGGCATGCTGCACCATTCAGCACTCTCCAAGAGGAGTAACAGAAAACAGTGTCAGCTCCGAACCAACTGGATTTGGAGGCTCTAAAGTGTCCCCAGCAAGTGTGAGCAATTGGAAAGCACTAGAGTGAATTCTAAAATGGATTATTTAAAATTGAAACTTGAAACACCTGGAGTCATAAAAAGAATTTCCTTGAAATTTAACTTTTTCGTGTTTGTTTTATTTCTTCAAGAAGCAAAGGATTTTTAAAATAATATCCATAAGCATTATTTTATAACAAAGAATAGTAAAGATTTTTTTAAAAAAAGTTAAAGTTACTTTTAACCAGAATCCATTAAACAAAAATATTTAGATAAGAATATATTTGCGGTGAAATTCAGCCTCTAAATATCAGGGGCAATTACATATCAATGAATAGTTAATATGTACAAGAAAACATTTTTTTTAAATCAGTCTCAAGACAT
>NC_022027.1:14897521-14899068 GCF_000317375.1 Microtus ochrogaster
AAAGTTGAATGTAAATTTAAAAAATCTTGTAAGAATCAAAGAATACTTTTCTCTAAGAATCAAGAGGACTTACATTTCTAGGCATTAATAAGCATACATTAGATATATGTATTCTTTCTTTACTATACTTTCCTAAGGGCAGTACATTTTAGAAAATGAAATGATAAAAATGAACCATATAAAATGATAATTGAACTAGAGATCAAGGGAAGTAATTTTAAATGTTACTTTCCTTTCACCAGTCTGATTATTCACAATACCATCTATACACATAACCCACGCAAAATATTTTAGTCAATGTAATTAATCAAAAAACCCTCTTCTCTTAAGTACTACAATTTTTTCTTTTATAATTTAAGACATATCATTATATTCATAAAAATATTTGAAAAAGGTAAACTTTAGCAATGATAAAGGTATTCATTAAATGGATATGATGTTAGTACTTCTAAATGCCATCTAATCCCAATGAATTAATTTATTTTTCATTGCTTTCATTTAATATAAAATATCACTTTACAGAGAGTCAGAATGAAAGAAATTATGTAATCATATTTGAATATCAAAAGTTGAAGGAAAAGTAAAAAGTTAAAGTAAAAATTGTATACCCAATATAGAAAATAATATTAATAGAATTTTAGAATTAAAAATTCAGTTCTCAGATGTATTCTTTAAACAATTGAAACACTTACACAGTACTCATTGAATGAAGGGTGTGTTGTAAAAAGTCTGTGTAGACATAACTAACAAAATAATTAAAAAGATGGAATTAATTTTAACCTGACATTCACAAATCAGAAAAATTTTCTCCTTGGATTTATAATGAAAATGAAGTAAACCAGTTAAATGTGAACTTCCTTCCAAGAAAAACATCACTGTCAACTAATAAATTTCAAAATAATTTGTGGTCTTAATAATTGTTTTATATTACCACTTATATACTGTAACTTTTGACCAAATTACTACCATAAAGAGTAAAGTTTAATTTAAGTTCTTAGTTTAATATGAAGGAAATCATTTTGATCAAACATGATTTATTTCCTTAGTAAAATGATCTTCACTTTTGTTAAACGTGGTATTTATTATTTAGCCATAAAAATGGAAAACACTGAGGCAAGGGTGTTATGCTTGAAATATAATTATTTACTTTTTTGCAGGATAGCAATCAGCCTCTAAATGGTCTCCTTTAATTTCTAATTCCTAAATTTATGCATTTGTAGAGGCTCTTGTTTGATTTTTGTCAAGACTATGCAGTTAGATAATGTAGCAATATTTTCCAGAAAACACACTGGAAGTTTAACCTTAATCTCTGGAAATATTTGGTGTAGTAGTCAATAATTACCTAGCTGCTGACTCACTAATGTTATGAAGCAAGACTCAAAGAAAATTCTGAGGCTGCCTAGCAATAGTTAGTAGAACACTGAATCATCCTACTGGTATGCCAATAAGAAAAGTATCTTGCCCCCTCCTCTCCCCCTCCCTCTCGAGTCTGAAGAGCAGTCAGGGTTCCCTGCCCTGTGGAAAGTCCGAAGTCCTCCCCCCTCCAT
>NC_022027.1:14899968-14903797 GCF_000317375.1 Microtus ochrogaster
TTGTCTGTTTTTCTGCAGGTCTATGTCATCATACGTTGCTTTCAAAGGAAGAATACCTCTGGGAAGAAGAGCAAAACCTGCACCGTTAAAACTTGAAAAAGGAAAATGGAAATGGTTTACAGCCTGAATCATAAACAACGGGTTTTATTTAAACAAATGTGAAAATGAGAGGGAGGATTTTTTATACTGTCTTTCTTTTTTAATTTATATTTGCTTACTTACTTATGAGCTTTCTATACTAAACTGATTAAACACTATTAGCAGGAAAAAAAAAGTATCTTGAAGAAGATTCTAACCAACTGGAGGCCTGAAAAGACTTCTAGGTGACTGTAACATTGAGGAGCATTTTTATCTCTAATCAGAAGAGACACTGACAGAAATAAACAGCTTCATTGCTTCTGAATTCATCAGGTATATTTCTGAATGAATATATTTGCAGTGAAATTCAGCCTCTAAATATCAGGGGCAATTACATATCAATGAATAGTTAATATGTACAAGAAAACATTTTTTTAAATCAGTCTCAAGACATTATTATGAATTTGATTCTGTTTATGCATGTGGATGTGTGAAAAAGAGAAAAAAATATGCAATTTCCAGACACCATCAAGAGAGAACATGCTAGAAATGTCGTATCATGTGTACATCCACCATCCCAGCAGAATGCACTGTGCATGATATGGATTTTCTGGAAAAATAGTCACAATCAATTCCTCTCACACAGCCATCATGCCAAGACTGTTAAACATGTATACTTGCAAGCTGATGCTCAGCAGGATTCAAAATTAGAAGCTGTTTCACCAGGTGTCTACAGAGCTGTCCACCAATGCTGTGAACAAAGATGCTCCAGAGGGCTCTGCTCAAACAGTATGCATTAATGAATAAATGGTGTCTAAAACCATATGGGAATCTGTTCTCACCTTAATTAAAATTAATTGTCCCATGAATGATTAATGCTTAGTTTGACTTTCTCAAAATGCCTACATGGCACAGATACCAAACTGAAAGCTCCTCTGCTTTTTAAGTTATGTATTTTATCCATAATAAAAATATAATTAATTATAGCATCTGTGTTTCTTTTGCAAAACATAACTAGTAGCTCATTTATAAGTAAATTTACCTTAAGGAATTTCTGGCACATTTATTAAATTAAATTTCACTTCAACCAGGAATAGCAATTACCTGTTTTGTTGATAAATTCTAGAATGAGTTGGATTAACTGATCTGTAAATGTGAAGATATTTAGAATTTTGATGAAATTTTCAATAACAAAATTAACTACATAAAATGCATAAATTTATGTGAAAGTATTTTAAAATATTTAACCAAATATTTTAAATATCTAAATTACTGTGTTGTAAAATCTCAAGAAATTAATTTTCTTTTAAAAACAAATATATTATAAAATATTGACTTTAATGTTGAAGAAATTAACTTCTGAAATAATAAATTATTAAAAATTATCATTTCTGATATATACATTATGGTAATTATCCACATTTCAGAAGTAATGTTCAGTATTATACAAGAATTTTGTGAATTTTTGTTATTAATTTTCTTAACAGGAAATGTCCTTCTCATCAAAGCTTTTAATTGCCATTAACATATAAGATATTGGTTCTGGAAGTTCAGTATTTTGCTAATCATTGGTAGGAATCTCTTCACATGTATTTAAAATATATATTATTTAGTTAATATACCTCTTTGTATAATTAATTGATATCTTTCAAACTCAAACATCCATTTTAGATTTTATCTCATTTTTCGGAAAGCTAATGATACTAAATATGATTCCTTATTTGAGGATGTGATTTTGCATATACATTTGAAAGACTATAAATCGAGTTCCAGACCTGAAGTCAAGAACCCTTTTTGCTTGAAAATCTGCTTTGCCACATAAGTTCCTTACTCCCTTTCCCATTTTTTATTATACTCCTCTTACCTTGTTTGTGGCCAACTCTACAGGTCAAATCCGGATCAGAGGTCATTCCAGTCTGCTTTGTTCAAGAGAAACCTTCAGCTGGTGAGATGCTCCTTTCTCCCTTCCCTCTCTCCATTCACTGACATCTTTGCACTCACAGGACTAACTTCAGATCATGGTTTGCGGGCCATCTCTGCCTGGTCCAGATAACAGTTCATCCACCAGCTCTACCTGGTATACAGATTACACAGCTCCCATACTAACCCAATCTAAAGAAGGCCATATTATCTCAGAAAATACACATTTTACAAAGGATACGCACATGCCCTGATTGAATTACAAAAACAAAAACATTATGAATAGATGCAGCAGCAAGTACCCAATAAATAACTTGCCACAGCAGAAGTTGTGACAACCAAGAGCTATGTGGATGAACCATAGAACACAAAATTAAAAAACAACAACAACAATCAAATATGATATCAAAGGATTTAAGGATTTTAATGAAGACCTGAAAAAAAAATACTTCATTGAATTCCAAAAGACAATCAAAGATGTTTGATAGATTTCCATGAAAATACAATCACACAGTTGAAGGAAATAATTAAGATAATTCTGGATTTATAAACTGAAGTCAAAAAAGATATAGAAACATTGAAGAAAACCAAGCTGAAATGAAGCAAGAATATAATTTTATGTATAAATGCAGTGCCTTTCATTATATTTTTAACTATTAATTTTCAACATTAAAGACTGAAGCAGCTGCCACTCAATACAAGTATACCTGTTCATTTACAAGAGAGAACTATGTTTTGTGCATTAAGGAGATGGCCATGAACTCAGAAAAAGGATTGCCATATTTTATTTGGACAGTTGTATCAGACAGAAATTTAAAAGAGAAAGAAAGGAACTAATAGATGTTATGCCTCAAATGGACTTAATAGATATCTATAGAACATTCCAACCAAATACAAAAAAATTATACCTTCTTCTCAGAACTTCATGGAACCTTCATAAAAACTGACCACCTACTGAGTAACAAAGGAAATCTCCCTCATAAACACTGATGTAAAAATACTCAATAAAATTCTGGTAAGTTAAATCTAAAAACATAACAGATTGTCATTTTTTTAAACACATATTCTAATTTAATATGTTTTTGTCCTCAAGTAAAACAGATTATTAATTTATAAAAAAGTATTATTACATTATTTATAAGAATTAAAAATTTGGTCCTATTCTCCAAAATCTTGCCATTACTGTCATATTTTTTAAATAATGTACTATTATTACATTATTTATAAGGATTAAAAATTTGGTCCTATTCTCCAAAATCTTGCCATTACTGTCATATTTTTTAAATAATGTACTTTTAATTCATTACTTGACTAATAATATTTTTCTTGTATCTAAGTAACTCATTTCTCTTTTGTGCCCTTCAAACATAAACTTTGGCTTTTATAGGTTTTGTATTTTATGTCGTGTATGCATTCTTCCCTTCAAAATCTAATCAGTAATAATACGCAAATTTTCTTATTCTTCCATCGCAAGATTGCTAGACATAAAATTTAGTCAATAGTTATCATTTGTGTAATATAATATTTTATCTGTTGTTGTCTGTGGTAGTCATAAATATAATGTCCTTAATATGACTGTTCTTTGATTAGCAAATATAATGATAATCTACACAATACTTTATGTGGACTTTATAGAAGAAATTAAAGATATTAAGCAATAGACCTTAAAATAGACATTACAGTGCATTATCTGCCTTGCTATATAATGTAATTACTTGAATCATTTAAACTAGAAAATGAAAGCAGAAGAATCATTTATCCAGTTGTGGCAGAACATGAAGGAAGAGAACTGAGGCAGAACTGGACGTTAAAAAGATAAAATTTTATATTT
>NC_022027.1:14904918-14910414 GCF_000317375.1 Microtus ochrogaster
ATCCTATAGCCATACTGATGAATATCTTGCATGCAAATAGATATAGAACCTTCATCTGGCGATGGATGAAGCTAGAGACAGAGACCCACATTGGAGCACTGGACTGAGTTCCCAAGGTCCAAATGAGGAACAGAAGGAGGGAGGACGTGAGCAAGGAAGTCAGAACCGCGAGGGGTGCGCCCACCCACTGAGATCTAATGGATGCTCACCCAAGCAAGCTGGACTGGGACTGATGGAGCATGTGATCCTGCTTCATTTACTGGCTTTATGGGAGCCTAGTCTTTCTGGGATGCTCAACTTCCTAGACCTGGATGGAGGGGGGAGGATCTTGGACTTCCCACAGGGCAGGGAACCCTGAATGCTCTATAGACAGGAGAGGGATGGGGAGGGAGATGGGAGGAGGGGAGGAGGTGGAAATTTTTAAGTAAAAATAAATAAATAAGAAAAAATAAGCGATTAGGTGTAAAAACAGTGAGAAGCTAGCTACCCACAACAAAGTTAAACCCTTAATTAAACCAACCCTACTGGAATCTTCACTTTCTTTTTTTAAAATTGTTTTTATTGAGCTATACATGTTTCTCTGCTCCCCTTACTTCCTCCCCTCTAGCCTTTTACTCTCTTCTGTGATCTTCATGCTCCTAGTTTACTCAAAAGTTATTGTCTTTTTCACCTTTCTATGTAGATCTATATATGTCTCTTTTAGGGTACTCTTTGTTGTCTAGATACTCTGGGGTTTTGAATTATAGGCTGATTTTTCTTTGCTTTCAGTCTAAAAGCCACTTTATGAGTGAGTGCATATTATATTTATCTTTCTGGGTCTGGTCATGTGCTAAACTATGTTCATAGCAGCATTGTTTGTCATAGCTAGAAACTGGAAACAACTTAAATGCCCCTCAACCAAAGAATGGATTAGGAAAATGTGATACATTTACACAACGGACTACTACACAGCAGAAAAAATAATAATATCTTGAAATTTGCAGGCTAATGGATAGAGCTGGAAAACATCATACCGAGTGAGGTAATCCAGACTAAGAAAGACAATTATCACATGTACTCACTCATTGGTGGGTTTTAAACATAAATCAAAGAAAATCAGCCTGCAAATGACAATCCCAGAGAACCTAAACAACAATGAGGATCCTAAGAGAGACATACATGAGTCCTATCTACATTGAAAGTAGAAAAAGACAAGAACTTCTGAGTAAATTGGGAGCATGGGGGCCATGGGAAAGAATTAAAAAGGAGGGGAAGAAAGAGAAGGGAGCAGAAAAATGTATAACTCAATGAAATCAATAAAAAATAGTAATATTGCTGTTGGGTAGACACCAAAGAATGGTCAATCATAGCACGAGGATATGTGTTCAATTGTGTTCATAGCAGTTCATTATTATTCATAATAGCCAGAACCTGGAAACAACCTAGATGAATGGATTAAGAACCGAAGAATGGATTAAGAAGATTTGGTATATATACAAAATAGAGTACTACGAAGAGAGTAAAAAAAAAAAAACATATTGAGTGTGGCATCCTACTTTCAAACTTGAGCTTACAACTAAAACACATAATCTCTCACATTTTGTTACGACATCTTTAGAATACTAAGTGGGTTAAGATATTTCTCTTGGTATCATTTAATTCATAATTTTCCTCAGATAAAAGCTTCAAAAATCATCAGTTTAATGACATAGTTTCTATGCTTAGAGTCACTCAACATCTCTCTTGGACAATTAGAGTCACCAAAACAGCATCAAGAAAGTTCGGATGTTGCAAACTGAGATTATGTATCCTCAAGTTCTTCTACATGATTTATTTTCATTGACTTATTTTTTATTAGTTTTAACACACTAGAGGAAGGAATGAGAAGAGAGAAGCTATGTAATTATATTTCAGTAAAGGTAAAAATATTTAAAATTTGAATTAAATTTGAAAAAAAAAATATGTTTTTGTTACTCCTTGGCAAACTTACAATTCTTCTAAACTAATATTAAGTATCTTTTTAATGTGAGTTTTGCTTTTAAAAAGACAATATGTATTTTCTATGTACAATGGATATGTGTATCCTTAAAGTACAGTTCTTATTTTCATTTCCCCATGTCATTTTAACATACTTTGTCACTTACAAATAGGTGAATATAAACAAAAAAATTAGAGCCAGGTGGTAGTGGTGCACACCTTTAATCGCACCACTCAAAAGGCAGAGACAAATAGATCTGTGTGAGTTCAAGCCCAGCCTAATATACAAGAGCTAGTTCAAAGACAGGCTCCAAAGCTACAGGAAAACCCTGTCTTGAAAAACCACAAACAAAACCACAAAAAATAAAAAAAATAGAACATATAAAAAAAGTTGTGCAAGATGGGCACCAAATAGTCTTTGCTGATGAAATAGAATAGATTATTAACTGGATCATGGTACCCAGGTCTGGGCACTGCAAAACTAGCACAGCCATATTCAGTAATCTTGTATCTTATTTCTTGTCTAATTTTCTTTTGGAAGGCAGACATAAAGCTTTGTTTACTTCCTTGGGAAAAAAAAAGAGGATATGAAAATATCAGAATAGTAACACACATATTAACATTTAAGCAAACCATCCTATTGTATCTTACAAAACGAAGGACATAATTATTACCTATGTTAAAACAATAACAAAAACATTGCAAGAGACTAAAAGATTTCTGAGATAGTGATGGAATCAACTAGACTGATAACTCATCTATTACTATCTGAATATTCATGTCCCCTCCAAATTAACATAGTAAAATTCTAAACCTGGTTGAGATAGCATTAAGAAGTGATAGGTACTGCTATGGATAACGAACACGTGTGGAATTCTTGTAAATGAGATTAGTGCTCTAAGGAAGTGATTATGATAGCACTACAGCCTTTGTAATAGAATAAGTCATGGACACATCAGCAGGCTAAAATACAGAAGAAAGACCTCATCAAACTTGTCTATATTACATCCTTAACTACTACCCTTCAGAACTATTTTTCTTTTACATTTTCTTTCTTTCTTTCTTTCTTTCTTTCTTTCTTTCTTTCTTTCTTTCTTTCTTTCTTTCTTTCTTTTTTTTTTGAGACAAAGTGTTTATTTAACTTTGGAATCTGTCCTGGAACTTGCTCTGCAGACCAGGCTGGACTTGAACTCACAGAGGTCCACCAGCTTCTTCCTCTGAGTACTGATTAAAGACGTGTGCCACAACTGGCTGGCTCTATTGATATTCTTAAATAATTCTTCCCTCTCATGTGACTTGTTCTAGGGACAAGGGGACATTTTTTAATGTCAGATAGGGCAGTGACAACAAACAAAAGATATAAATCCACTAGGCCTAGCTTGTTCAATCTGTAGGTTTATTGGGTCATTGATAGAATTATGAATATCTCAAGGGTTATGAAATCACAAAAAAGCCCAATTCAGTATGGATGATCACTGTCAAAAGATATAGCTTAAGCTCTCTTCCCAACTACCAAAAATTAAACTCAAAAAAATCTTCTCCACAGTAATTGCCTACTGGTATAGTCTTGGGAAGGGACATTGTAAACCCTGGAACTTTTTAACTTTTTGAGTTTCTTAAGTTTCATATGCTATTCTGAGTCTTGACATTCCTTCTTATATCATATGAGTCTTCCACATCTCTACAAAAGAAATGTTGCCACTCCAAAGCAATAGTGATACAATATGCATGTTTCATTGTATTTCTACATTATGAAAAGCACTGCGATTGTCAGTAAAAGAAAAAGCACAAGACCTCAAGCAGATAGTTCAATACTTTTTAATCATCCTATATTGCATCTCCTTGATATAAAACAGAACAATAAACTAAACAATTAGTAAGACATTGTTTTCTGTTGAGGTACTTCGCTTACAACAAATATGCATCTTCTCTGCTGCCAGGTGCTGAAGAGTGGAGATCATCCAGCAAGGGCTCTTTTATCATTATTTTAAAAAGATTCTTTGAACAAAATGAAGTTTGTGTTCAGAGCACTTTTACTCCAACTTATTTTTCGTGTATTCTCATTTTTGAGAAAAGGGGTTCTGGAACTATTTCTTTTCTCTTTTGTTGGAATCCACTGCAAATTTTACTTTCCTTACAGCAACGGACTAATTACACTGTCTCCTTCACTGCATAACTTGAACAGACTAAGAGTTGGAATGCAAAAAAAAAAAAAACAAAAAAAAATAAAGTCGACAAGAAAAGCCCCAGAGGCATCAAAGAAGGAGTCTTAAATTTAGTAAAGTGTGAAAGAATAAGTGTGTAGAGAGTTCTACTATTCAGTTTCCAGGTGAACTCATTATTTCTGCATTCTCATATTCCCAGTTCTTCCCTGTTTTCTTTGAATTCATTTTCTTGTGAGGGGGAACTAAAACAAAGTACAAAAAAATTCCCCACTTCCATTGCCCATTGAAACGACCTTTAATTTTAAAGATTCAAAATATAGTTTGAAAAATTGCAAACATTACAGTTTAAAATCTTTCAGGAGTCAATTTGAAATTACAACTGAGTGCCTTGAAATATATTTTAATAAAATTAATTTGTCTGTCTCATTCTTTTGAATTTTATTGAGTTTTGATTGTCATATTTACAACAATAGGCAAACAAAGTAAACCACAAGATCAAAAGAAATAAAACACTGGCAGAAAAAGAATACTGTGGTGTGAAATCCCAAGAATGAATCTGTCATGAGGGAGGGCATGTTATGAAATCTAGTGGAACTAACAAGAAAACGGACGTGAGCAACGACAGAGGTTCTATTCATGAGCACAAATTTAAAGGAACTTTCAACTCTGAGTTCTCTACCTGGAATCAAAGTGGAAGTCTCATTAGTAGTGTTGTTTTGATGACACAAGTGTTATATTTCTCAAAAATTGAGGGTAGTTTTGTTCAATTCTTAATGAATCTATCATCTGATACTTCATATATTTTTCTTTAACTCAAGTCCTTAATATCAAGTAGGATGTGTTTTCATAACATTCTTTGGAAATACTAATTAGTCATCATTCAACGGAAGAAGAAAATGTACAAAGAGAACATCATTCATTTTAGAAAACACATTCGGACTTCATGTTCCTACTATTTTCAAGGCACTGTACACTTGCATTCACTTCTCACTGCACGGTATTTCCTGGCACTTAAACATTGGTGCTTTTTATATTTGCTTACATTCATTACATATCTTAGGAGTGTTTATGTGCACACACATGTGCAAGTTCATGTAGATGTGTGCCTGAGTGGCTGTGTGTAAGGAGACAGTTGACTCCTCCATGTTACACCAGAGCTCTCCATTCAAAATTGCCTCCATAATTGTCTCTGTTCATTCTATATAATTGGTATTCAATTTCTGTTTTCTTTGTTCATAATCTTCACTATTTTCTTGGGGCTTTAAATAAATACCAAGCTCTACTATGAAAGAAGCATTTTGCTTTTTACTTTTACAAAATCTGTTCTCTAAAATGTGAAGGCATATTTATTCTTTTAAAAATGACCTAGCCGGGC
>NC_022027.1:14915447-14926450 GCF_000317375.1 Microtus ochrogaster
TTCCATCCTTGAGCTGATTTGAATAATTATTGTCTCAGAGATATATTGAAAGAAAAAATCTATTTCCCGTTAATTTAAAAACTAGAAAATAAATACTGAGTATTGTGGTAAAAGAAGCCATTCATCAAACAACATACATTGTGTGATTAAAAGAGGAATCTGAGGTAACCACATCCATAAAAACATAAAATAATATAATGATTGCAAGGGACTGGGAGGAGGTGAACAAATAATTTTGTATTAAAATCTCCAATTCTTAGCTTTATTATCTGTGAAAGGGAGGTTTTCTGGTTTTTTGTTCGTTTGTTTGTTTTTTGGTTTTGTTTTGTGTTTGTTTTGGAAAGAGTGTCTGTGCAGATGTACTTGTTTGAGACAAGGTCTCACATAGCCCTGTCTGTGCTCAAAGTCTTACCAATGATCTGGCTTCAGTCTTCCAAGCCCTCGAATTACAGCCAAGAGCAACCACATAATGCATAAGAATACCGAGATAACTCGAATCACAGCCAAGAGCAACCACATAATGCATAAGAATACCGAGATAAGTTTTCCGTTCGATGGAAGTGGTTTGTGGTGACAGTCTCTGTCACTGGGTCTCTCATCCTTTTCCTATAAATACCTCCACTGCAAAGTTGGTCAATGTACTTGAACCCTGTAGAATTTCTCTGCCGAAGTACAGCAAACACCACAGCCATCGGCGTAACATAATGACAAAGTATGTGAAGGGCCAGGATCCCCTGGACACGCAAAAGAATTGGAACTACAATCTGAAGCCAACTAGCTATAGTAAGCAGGGAGAAAAAGATAAGTTTTTGAAACTAACAAACAATAAAAAAATCTCCAAAACTGCCAGTTAATTAGTGTCCAGGTTGCATGTATTGAGCACAAAGGTAGATTGCAGAAGATGCTGGTATATAGAGATGCGGGATTTTGAATGGAAAGGAATTGAAAGGAAACAAAATGCAAAGGGGTAAGTGATCCAAATTTAACCATTTTGAGTTGTCTGGGGGGCGTGTCAGGAACACTGAAGCAGAAAAACAAAAGTTACCAAAGGTTGAAATGAGATCATGCCATACTTACAGTCTAGAGTCTTAAACTCAACAGCAGCTGTCTTTAACAAAAGGAGGAGAAACTTTGAATTTTAGCCAGGCCTGGACAAAATAAACACAGGCCAATCTACGTTATATAATAAAATGTCGTGACAACAGATAGATGAAGGAGAGAGGTGCTGGGAGGGACGAAATTCATGTTTGCACATAACTCTCAACAAATGTCTCTCTATTTATGACAATTTCCTCTTGATTATGGATGGAATCACTTTTCTAATAAGTAAACATGGTTAAATAGTCGTATACATATGAAAATGTGTAATTATGTGAACGTTAAAACTAATCATAAATTCTCATGTACACAGAGATTCATTCTGTGCAGTTAATTATGTTTAAATACAAGTGAATAAAATTAGAATCTCACTGCATAAAATCTGTCATTTCTCAAATGCTTATAAAATTTTCTAAGTTGTACATTTTTCTTCTTATAATTAGATATAAGTTTATTTAACATAATAAAACCATTTTAAGACTTCTTCTGGTATATATTTGATATTGAGAACTTTGTTATATCTGAAAAAAGCAAGCAAATGCATTTTCTCTATAATGTGGTAACTAAGAATAGATTTCTATGGTCAAATGAAAAAATAAAACGATTCACTACCTTTTCCTTGAGATCAATATATTCAGAACATTAAAAAACTTATAATCAGCAAAAAGCTTTTTAAGTCATTTATTAAATCTGTGACTTTGAAACTCTTATTCTTTTTTGAAATGTATATATGAACAATTATTTCTATTATTATTTTGGTTTTCTGTTGTTTTGTCTTTTTTCCCCCTGACTGTAATCATTCATATTACTCTCCAACCTGTGGTCATGAAAGTTTATGCTGGTCTCTTTCTATCCTTGTTCTGTCCTTTGTTCACCAAGAGTGAAGATGCATAGTTCATCTTCTTCCCTTCAGGTCTTCCGATGCACAGTGCTGGAAGTCAGCTTGTCTGATTTTCCTTTGGAGACCGTACTGCACTAATGAGCACTCAGGTGTAATTCGTTGGGAGAGGTTTTGGAGTTGGAAATTGTTTGTTACTGATGGTAAAAATGAGCAAACCCTGCCAGTTCAGAATGATTTATTACAACATTTTGCGATACCAGCAAAATGGCTCTTATTGCCAATTTTTGCTCTTTGTGCAAATTTTTCCTCAACATTACTCACTATATTTTTTGACATTAATTATGGTGCTATTTCCAAACATAGTGAGTTTCAAAAGAGTTTGGTACTACTTGGCAAACTTCAGTTGAACTATCATGTGCCTGGTATAAGCATTTGGTTAGAAAGCTTTAACAAAAAGTTTTGTACATTAAAATATCAGACATATTAACATAATTATATGTTATAAATGTGGATTTATTTTAAAATATGTTCATATACTCAAAAACTTTCTAATAACACAAATCTACTTACACCATCTTTAGGTCCATAAAACAAGTTGATAGAACATAAAGCAATCATAAACCTTTCAATTTTAAAGCATAATATTTTAAAGTATATTTTCTGCTATTCCATAGAATCCTACTTTTGCTTTCTTAGACTTTGGAATGGACTGGAACATTTTATGTCTAAACTGCTTTCTTGACAGTTGGAGAGATCGCACTTATATATGAAAGCATATCTTATTTTTGTGCTTCTGTAAAACATAAATGACATAGAACTATATCAAAAAATAACCTGGACTACCATTTTCTGATAGGTAGACATGATTTTTTTGTGGATAGCTCACTAGTAGAATGCTATATTTTTTCTATTTTTATTTCTGTTGCCAGAAGGAAAATTCTAAAAGGACACTTAAAATATTGTTGGTCCTTCTTTGGGTAAAATTCTGTAGGTTAATAATTGATCAGAATCCACTGTTGTTTATCCCCGATTCACAGAATATATAATCCAGCCACAGGAAAACTGTCTTTATAAAAAGTTACTTTAATAGCATGAACGTTTACAGGATTTATATTTTCTCATTGATATTAAAGTTTCTTTAAGGGAGGGAGTAAATCTTTAATGAATAGATTTTGGACATGGGCATGGCTGGCTCTCTCAGGAATGCTTCAAGAACAATGGGAGTTGAATAAATGGCATAGACTTTTCCAGTTGAGGATCAGAGACTATGCTTTGAGTGGGAATGCTGACAGTGTGGAGCAAAAATATCAACTGTAGCTAGCTTGTTTCTCCTGGTTGCTTATGGGATGAAAGCTGCTCCCCCACAGATCATGTTTTGACTGTAATTAACTAAATCTGCCTCCTTGTCTAACTGTGTATCACAATCTCTACCTTCATGTTTGTTTGTGTACACACCTTATTTCTCTGATCAACTGTATATAATAAACATTCTGAGATTTATATGGGTACTAAAGAGAAAATTATCAGGTCAAAAATATATGTTTGAGGCTGATTTGTGGGTGTGTTTTTCACTTGACAAGGGACTAGTAATTTACACTAACTACAAGGAGTAAAACTGTTAGATCAGAAATGCATATTAATGTTAGCAAAACAATTTGTGAGAACCAGAAGATGAGACACTGAAATGGAAAACTGGGAATCTATCTCCTTACACTGGCAAGTGATGAAACTGCTGTTGACTTTGTCAGTTATACAATTTTAAAGAGAACAAGAATAATCAACATTTTGCAAATATTTTAATACGTATTGGAATTCTGGAAAGAGGTAAGGATATGACTGAATTGCAACTTTAACCTTCAAGTTATTCCTCTAGTAGAATGACCCAGGTCTCCATGAAATGAATACAATAGGGAAATATATTGGGATGCACAACTATTAAGAAATACAAACAGCCCCTAAAAAATAAGTTTGGTAATCTGTTAGCTATGTAATAAAATGGTAAGTAAAATTTTGGAATAAAGCTAATTTCCTCACTGAGCAACAAGTATAGAAAAATTTATTGATAACATAGTCTGAAATTGTAGACAAAGCTGGGAACTTGAATGAAACTTCATAGTAAATATGCTCATAGAAAAAATCAATAAAATGTCAATAATAAATATAATTCCTCTTGAATGCATCAAACTCAGAGATAACAACTAAAATGTATCTACAGAAAGGAATAAGAAATTAAATAAAGAAACACAGAAAATGTAAATGACTTCTCAGTATGGAAAAGTTAACTTTTTAGTGAGTATGGGAAATTTACCAACATCATTGTGAACTGACATAAAACACTAAGACTAACATTCATATGGTGTAAGATAAGTGATTATATTACAATGAGTTTCTTGACCCATCATTAGGCATTGGAACCTTGGTAAAATGGGAATACAGAGACAAAAAGCAATTAAATCCAAGCAAAGGTATTGACAGCCTTTTAATAAGCTGAGAATATGACTAATAGCCTAATGGCTAGAACAAAATGTTAGGGCAGAGATCAAGGTTTTATTTAATTTAATTTTGTCTGGTGGGGTTTAAGAGACGTGGTTTCCTTGCAAAAAGTATATTATTGTAATACAGAAGATATATGTATCTATTACAGAGCAATGTCCCTTACAACTGACATATGATGGAATCCAAGAACAAAGATGACAATACTTTATAGATTTGATATTTCAAAGGTTTCTTTATAAAAGAAGCATAAATAAGTGAATAAAGAGAAAGAATGCTTTGATGCTATGATAAGACGATAAAGTGTTTGTTTCCTTTAAAAATCATTTAAAGGTTCTAGAGTTTGTATGCATATATACACATGATCCACTTGAATGTATGGAAGTCACAGACAATTCTCTCTTTCTACCATAAATGCAGGGATTAAGTCATTTTAGCACCAAGTCACTTTACATATTAATGTATTTTACAGACACAGATGAAGGATGTCTGAAGTCCAAATTGGTAACATATTCTGGGATTTGATTACCTCTTCAACTTTGAAATGTTTACAGAGGTTTCTGTCCTGCCAAGTTCCATAGCCATTCAGTCCCAAAGAAACACAGAGAATTGTACATTAATTATAAACTGGTTGGCCTATTAGCTCAGGCTTTCTTGTAAACTAACTCTTTCATCTTGTATTTACCCATAATTATTGTCTGTGTTAGCCATGTGGCTTGGTAGCTTTCATCAGCAAGGCATTCTCATCTTGCTTCCTCTCTGTCTGGGTGACAATTGAAGACTGAGACTTTCCTCTTTCCAGAGTTCTCCTGTTCTCATTGCCCTGCCTGTACTACTTGTCTGTTCACGCCATCTATACTTCCTGCCTGGCCACTGGCCAATCAGTGTTTTATTAAAATACAAGTGTCAAATCTTTACAAAGAACAAGGCCATTGTTCCACAGCATTGAAAGTTACTTGAGGTTTTTTCAAAACAAAATATTATAAAAATATAAACGCTTGCTATACTGCTTTTTATTTCTAAAATAATCTTATTTTACACACCAATCCCAGTTCTCTCTCCCTCTCATTCTCCCACTCCCAACGACTTTTCCCCAATCCATCCCCCATCACTCCACAGAGAGGATGAGGTCTCCCATGGTGAGTCAGTAAATTCAAGTCACATCTCTTGAGACAGGACCAAGGCCCTCCCCACTGTATCTAGGCTGAACAAAGTATCCCTCCATAGGAAATGGGCTTCAAAAAGTCAACTCATGAACTAGAGATAAATACTTGTTCCACTGCTAGTGGCCACACAAACTCTCCAAGCCACATAACTGTCACCCAGATTCAGAGGTCCTAGTTCAGTCTTATGCAGGTTCCCCAGCTGTTAGTCCAGAGTCAGTGAACTCCCACTCGCTCAGTTAATCTGGTTTTTTTTTTTTGTGCATTTCCCCATCATGGTTTTGTCCCTTTTCTCATAATATTGCTCCTGCCTCTCTATGACTGGACTCCAGGAGTTCAACACAGTGCTTAGTTAGGTAGTCAATCTCTACATTGACTTCCATCACTTAATGGATGAAGGTTCTATAATGACAATTAAGTTATTCATCCATCTGATTTCAGGAGAAGGACTGTTAAAGTACCCTCTATTTTTACTTAGTTTTTTAGCTGGGGTAATCTTTGTGGATTCCTGGGAATTTCCCTAGTGCCTGGATTCTTGCTAGCCAACAGTGGCTCCCTCTTTCAAGGTATCTCTTTCTAGCTGTTCCTCTTTGCCCTTTACCCAACTCAACTTTTCTGATCCTACATATTATCCTCCATGCTCTGTTTCTCTCCTCCTCACTCCCCTATTATCCTCCTCCTACTCAGCACTGCCAATTTTCCCAGATCTTGTCTACTTGCCCTTCCTTAGGTGGTTCACATAAGTCCCTTTTTAAGGTTTTCCTTGTTTCCTGTCTTTTTTTGGGGTTATGGACTGGTTATCCTTTGTTTTATGTCTAATATCCACTTATAACTGAGAACATACCATGTTTGTAGGTGGGAGGAGTAAACAGAGCATAATGCTGGGAGAAAGAGGAAGTGAGCTCAGTCTCGACAGCTCTGCACTCTGGAGCAGAGACGCCATGCTCCCCTCTCCTGGGCGGACGCGGGGATAGCTCTGCTCTCCGAGACGCATGCGATGAAGCTCCAACCCAGGATGGACATAGGCTAGAATCTCCCTGGTAAGCCACCTTGTGGGCTACAGCAGATTATTAGAGATGGGCTATTCCCTGTGTGAGAGTTAGCCTAGAAGAGGCTAGATAGAAATGGCCAAGCAGTGATTAAAATAATACAGTGTCCGTGTAATTATTTCGGGGCATAAGCTACCCAGGCAGCTGGGGTGATGGGGATGCAGCCCTGCAGCTCCTTATTACTACAATCCATTTGCTTGCAAATTCCAAGATGTCATTGTTTTTACTGCTGAGTACCACTCCATTGTGTAAATGTGGTACATTTTTTTTTGGTCCATTCTTCAGTTGAAGAGCATCTAAGTTTTTCTAGGAACTGGCTATTATGAATAATGCTGCTACAAATGTAGTTGAGCAAATGTTCTTATAGCATGAGTGTGTATCTTTTGGGTATATGCACAAGACCCATATTGCTAGGTCTTGAAGTAGTTTGATTCAAAATTTTCTGAGAATCCACCATATTGATTTCCAAAGTGACTGTACAAGTTTGCAATCCCACCAGCAATTGAAAAGTATTCTCCTTACTCCACATCCTGGCCAGCATAAACTATCATTAGTGTTTTTTATTTTAGCAACTATGACAGGTATAAAATTACATCAGAATTGTTTTGATTTACATTTCCCTGGTGACTAAGGATGCTGAACAGTTTCTGAAGTTCTTTTTGGCTATTAGAGATTCCTCTATAGATAATTCTTTGTTTAGATCTGTATCCCTTTTTAAATTGGATTATTTCTTATTTTGATGCCTAATTTCTTAAATTCTTTGTATTTTTTGGAGATCAGCCCTATCAGATATGGTGTTGGTGAAAATATTTTTCCATTCTGTAGGCTGTCTTTTTGTTTTATTGACTAATTGTGTCCTCCTGTGCCCATTTGTTCAAGGCTACTTTCCACTTTCTTTTCAATGAGGTTCAATGTGACTGGATTTACATTGAAATATTTGGTATTTTTGAACTTGAATTTTGTGCAGGGGGACAGACATGGATCTATTTGCATTTTTCTACATGGCAACATCAGTTATGCCAGCACCATTTGTTGAATATGCTTTCATTTTTCCAATGTATATTTTTAGCTTCTTTTTTAGAAATCAGGTGTTTATAGGTGTATGGATTAATATCAGGGTCATTGATTTGATTCCACATAATCCACCTGTCTATTTTTGTTCCAATGCGAAGATGCCCTCATTACTATAACTCTATAGTAGATCTTGAAGTCAGTGATGGAGATGCCTCCAGAATTTCCTTATTGTGAAAAATTGTTTTGGCCACCTAGGGTTGTGTATTTTTTCACATGGAGTTGAGTATTGCTCTTTCTAGGTCTGAGGTTGCAAATGACCCAGTCCATAAAATGTTACTTGTATGTATATGACTTCAGAGTTGACTAGCATAATCCCTAACTACAATATAGATATTTATCCTTATGATCACAGATAAGTGTAGTTCTCACTGCTCATCAAACCAACTTTTCCGTGTAACAGACAGATCATTATAGAAAACTATAGTCAATGAAAATGTAAAGTACAAGGGATTGTGTGATGTTTATTCCAACTGATACAGTTTCAATGCAACTCCTCAGCCGAAGACTAAAGTATAATTGTCAAAATGGTAGCAGAGAGATTGTGGAACCAGAGATACAGGCTGTCTCCTGTGAAAGATTACACCTTGTACAAATGTATGTGAAGCTACACCTATGAAGTCTTTTCAAGGTGGCTGCCTAAACAAGAGCTGAACAAGATAACCAATGGTTGGGAAAATGCTTGTGAAGGTTTAAACCCAAAGCATTAAAATATTGTGAGGAATCCACGAATGCTTGGGAAGAAAACTTATTTATTAAGTGATAAAATAGGGAAAATACACAGTCACAGACACAGTGGGAAGTGACACTGTTCTCTCTTCATTCACCATGAAAGTATGGAGAAAGTTCCGGACCAGGTTAACTAAAGAACCCTCAGAGCCTTCCACCTCCAAGTCAGAGAGTGAGCAACTCCCTGACCTCCCAATGTCATTGGCTAAATGGATCAAGCTACCACAATACTAAAGAATATTTAGAGTAGGAGAAATTAGAGTCTCCTGGGAAGAGTCTCATGATTCTTATGAAAAAAAGTTATATCACAACAGAAAAAGACAAATCAGATCCATCCAATCAGTTGACTTATTAGGCATAGTGTATGATGACTTCAAATAGAAAGATTCCTGGTTTTAGGCATAAACTATCTTTCTGCCACATATTGGGAGACAACTTGTTGGTATTTGCCTCCCCAAAAATTAATCAAAATCCAGTGTCTAAATTTTGATTTGGTGGCTCAAAGCATAATTATTGACTGAATCATCATTCAAGTCTGCTTCTGAGCACAATCTGTACTTCTGGCCCTTGAGAATTTTTTCAGTTGATATGGATCAAAGCCATAATCTTTTATTCATAGCCAGGAATAGCCCTCATTCCCAGTAATTTAATTTTTATATAAAATCTAAGATCCAAACATGAATCATCACACTATTGAAAAACACCAAGGTTACTTCCATGAATTCTTCAAAGATTAATAAAGTATTTCTAACCTTCACAGAATTGAAATTAAAAAAAAATAAATGCTCTTTTCCAAAAATATCATTAACACAAGCTAAGCAAAAGTTTTAGGCCATCTGGCTTAATAATTAACTCTCAATTACCCATGTAAAAATGACTTAAAAATGGTTCACTTAAAAGTTGCATAGTTCCTCTTGCATACCAATTTTAAAGCATTATTTTTGGATCCAGCAAGATGGCTCAATAGATAAAAGGACTTGCTGCCAAGACTAACCACCTAAGTGTGATAACTGGAATCCACAGGATGGAAGAGACAATCAGCTTTCATAAGTATATCTGACCTTCATACTTGTACACAATGCACAGTCTCAACTGAACTCATAAATCTCTCTCTCTCTCTCTCTCTCTCTCTCTCTCTCTCTTTCTCTCTGTCTACCTCTCTCTCTGCCTCACTGTCTCTCTTTCCCTGTCTCTGTGTGTGTGTGAGTTTGTGTGTATTTGTGTGTGTGTGTGTGTGTGAGAGAGAGAGAGAGAGAGAGAGAGAGAGAGAGAGAGAGAGAAAGAGAGAGAGTCATTCTTTCTCCCTATACACACAAGTAAAAATAGATCCTCACTACAGGATTTAGTTTGAATGAGAATATAGAAAACTTCTACTTATTTTTTGATTTTTTTTCTGGTGGGGTAGGGTTTTATTGAATATTAGGACTGGAATTCTATCAGATATGTTCTATGACCTCAACAATAGAAATCCACATAATAAACAATCTTAAAAAATGTCCATTAGTTAAATTCAGAATTTTTATTGAAAGTATTTAAGGATATTGTCATGCTCCTAAGACAAATTGACTTCTTTGAAAAATGTGTTGAATAGTGTGATAGTATTTTAAAGATCTGCTAACATTAGCATATTTTCTGTCTGGTCCCTTAAATTTTTCTTTTTTTTTTTTTGATCAAAACAAGATAGAAAATAAATGACTGAATTTATGTTACAGTGTCTGTCGCAATTGAAGAATTCTGTACTGGGACTGATTTACTATGTTCCTGAATTCTTTCCCATGAAACAGAACCATACATATTATTGCTTCTGCCACTCCTTTTATTTTTATATGTGCCTACATGATTTTCAATTATGATTGTCAATTTCTTTAAACTGGAATATTTAGTATATTAGTAAAAATCATCTCTGGATGTGCAAGTAAGAGTTGTTCCAGATGTCAGATTTTTTAAGCGATGATATCTGATATCATCTCTTTATCTCTGATATTATCACTTTAAATCAATTATTATATTAAAAATTCAAAGAGATTAAAGGGATAGTGAAATGCCTCAAAAGTTAAGAGGATTTCCTGCTCTTGCAGAAAACATAGATTCTGTTCCCAGTACCCATGTTGGGCAGCACAAAGACACTTTTAACTCCAGTTCAGAAACATCTAGTTTTGGCCTCCTTGGAAACTTACACACAAACACACACTGTACATATATGGATAAACAGGAGCATACAAATATACATGATTAACAATACCTTTCTTAAAAATCAAATAACTTTAATCAGGTAATGGAACTATGGAAGTATTGTCATGTTAAGGAAGTGATTCATTAGATGTGCTTTTGGAAGGTACAGATGAACAGTTCTGCTCCAGTCCACCCTCCTACTTAAATATCTGAGCTCTCCACAATTCTAATAGCAGCGGGTCCTATAAATGATGGAGGAAGGTCATTGGTTAATAAAATAAAGAAGATGCTTGCCCTGATAGGTTAAAACATAGGGGGGAGGAGTAAACAGAATAGAATGCTGGGAGGAAGAGGAACTGAGCTCAGAGACTCGACAGCTCTCATCTC
>NC_022027.1:14926720-14954449 GCF_000317375.1 Microtus ochrogaster
CCGCTCCTATTACAACATATAAATAATTACAGAAACTATGAGAAAAAATAAATTCATCCAGTCTAAGGCAGTTCCCCAGGAGTTTTGTCACAGCAGCATGAAGTGACTAATACATTAAGTCCATGCATTTAATTTTAAGTGCATCTTCAGTGATAAATTGATGATTCCCTAACTAACATTTTAAATAGATCTTTATACTTAATACTAACATACTCAATATTTTACTGTACTAATATTTTGCCATATGTTATTTGTTTAGTCATTGAAGGGACTGAAGAACATTTTTTTGAAAAACAAATGTGTATCCAAGTATCATTTTCTCCACATCCATTAGAGAAGTGTTAATTAGTAGGAGAACTTATAAAAACTTTACAACTATTAATATACTTCCTTTGCCTCTGAGATGATTTTCGCAATTTTTTTCCAATGAGCCCATATTTTCTACTATCTATAACTATTCTGAGAATATAGTCATTACTGCAAATATTCATCAGCAAGATATAAATCCTACTAATTACCATATGTCAACATTTTGGTCTTCCTATTAGTAACAAGTTACATTTCGTATTTTTAAGGCTTTGTGTTACAGATATTTTCTCTTAAATGTTATGATGCCAGTACTTAGTGGAATGTTTTGAAAAAGTAGACTGATATTTGATAGATTATTTCTCAAATATTATTGACAACTTGGAAATATGTGCACTGCCTTTGAACAAGCACTACATGAGGTTTTAGTGCTGATATTACATTTTAAGGAAGATGAAATCTCTTTGAATCTACATCAGACAAAGGCTGTGGTTACAAGAATTTATTATAGTATGTCAGCATAGATCCATAATTACATATTTATTTAATCAATTAAGCATAAAAGTGGTATTATTGTCAGAGATGTGATATATGACCCGAACACAATTTGGTTAATGAGGAAGGAAAAATGACTGATAAGTAGGGTAGATATTCAGTCAGCAGAGACTGCTAATTGCTTCTGACATCTGTCATATTTGGCAACCTTATGCAAAAATTTCTGAGCTGAGGTATATTGAATAAATTAACTTATTTTTATTTCTAAAATTTGGTTACATTTAACTCTAAGAAATTTTTTAAATTGTAGACATTTTACAAATTTTCTGTTGTGTTTTATTGATACATAACAACTCTCACTCCAGGTATAGACTATTATGAACTTCTATAGGAAGGTTTCTAGTTATCCTGACTCCCAAATGGTCCACAAAGGAGATGAACAAGCCCTTGTATTAGGCTGAAGTTATGACTTAACTCAAAAACTCATTTTAATTTTCTTTCTTTTTTTCCTTTCTAATGTTAGAAACAAGCAAAATTTTGCTTAAGAAATGTGGAAAAGTATTTAATGGAAAACATTTTCATAACTCTTCCATAAGATTTCAGTGAAGTATCTTATTGTTGAAGTATCTTATTCCAGGAAATCTGATTTAGGTATTTTAGGATGATAGTTTCTAAAACATGCAAAGTAAGAGATTAAACTAATTTAAATAAAACCTAAGTATTTATTTACAAAATGTAGAAAAATTCTGTAATGACATAGGTTGATGTCACCAAAACAGTTCTAGGAGTTTTAAGGGTACATTTGTTGCACTAAACTAATTTTATCTGAAATTCCACATTCCATCACACAGTTGTGCAATGTCAACATAGTGTTGTTTTCTAAAAGCTCTGTTCAGACTCAGGGTAATATTCAATTATGCCAGTACAGCACCCTTTATCTCACAGGTCATTAAACTGAACATTCAGCAGTTTAAATAACTTATTTCTATGTTGAAATTCTGTTATTTATCCAATAAGGCCAATAAATAAAAAATGTTACTTTCTATTTTCACAGCATATTCCTCTTTGCATCCCTAATTTATGCGTTTTTCACCATTCTACAAAGTAACAAGACAACTCCTATACAAATAATGTATGCAATACTCATAAAATAAGAAATAGGTTGAGAAAGAGTTGGCATCATCTGTAAGCCTAACAACTTTGATAAAAGCTTGCTTTTTTTATCTTTGGGGATGTTGTTTTACTTAGTTTTCTCAGGAGTTTGATTTTGTTTATTTTAATAAAGAACTGAATGTAGGTGGTTGCAAGAGCATCTAGAAAGACATATGCATGAATGGCTATCTACTCTCTTCTTAGGGCTTAGCAAATGATGAGCAACCATGCTGGATAGACTTCTGTTACCCACATCCTCCAGGTTAGCTTCTATCAACTTCCTGTTCCTAGCACATTTTATGTGATCATAAATGTTACACTGTCAGATACCATGGCAAGCAATACCTTCAAGTTAGCCACTAGCTAGCTTTTTTTCCTTGCTTGCTACCAAGTAGCTGGACACTTGTCTTTTCTTAAAATTAATTATTGAATACATTGCTTGAAACAATTTTTTAAATAAGTATCTCTGTAGTTTAGTAGATGTTAAAATTTGAGCCCAGAGAAAGCACTGCCAGTGTCATGGAGATAACACTGGAAATCCCCTTACTGTTTACAATCTCAAGGTCTCAATCCCCTTTGCTGTCTCCAATGTGAATACAGGATTTGGGGTTGTCAGTAAGGGTAAGGGTAACATACTGTTAAACCCTAACAACTCTAAAGCAAGACCGTATCTTTACATGAATCAGATTAGTCCTATAATAAAAAATATTTTTTCCAGTTAAAAGAAAAAAAAAGAAAATAAAACAAACAAACAAACAAACTAAAACTACCCATTTACAAAAAGGCCATGAGTAAGAGCAACGTATATCCACCACACAGTTTAAGTACATATCTCCAAAAACATTATTGTTGAAGTAAGATAAGAATTATTTAAAACGAGTGCCTTCTCATGAGTATAAATGCTATTCACTTGTTTCAGCTCCATGTAGATGAGAGTACAAACGGCTGCTCTTAGCCAGTTGATAAGTGCAACTGAAAATAACCTAGAGATGATGTTAATGCATTCCTAAGCATTTCTAAGAAAGTTCACTCTGACTCAAGTAGAATAACATCATGACATTAGGTCAAGCAAATATCTGGTAAACTTAGACAACAGAGTCCTCAGAAATAAATTCAGAATGTCCAGTGCAAGATGAATTCTATGGTTTTCAAAAGCAAGTTGCTAGATTCTCAGTCACTTTTGCAAAGGAACAGAAGAATTTCTAATGATATTTAATCCTAAAAATTTTCCCAAATCTACCTCAGAAAAAACCATTTCTAGAATGATAAATTATGGTTACAGAACTCAACTTACAGAATTGGATGAAACTATATGGTTCATTGGCTATAAACATGAGACCCTGGATTACTGATAATTATTGCCAACATCAAACAGTCACATGAGGCATGTGAATTCCTGATTCCAATAATTCAAATCTTGTCCAATATGACCTATATTGATATTTGGTTCTAATTTGTCTAAAATCATATATTGCTTTTCTAAAAGCGGTATTATTAAATAGGGAATGTCAGATGTTACAAAGTCATTTTTGTTGGTATGTTTACTTGTTTCTGTTTTACTACTGAAGGATTAGTTTGAATCTATCTAAGCAGCAGTTTTATCAATGTCAAGTAATTGTTTCTTTACATTTGCATAGCAATTTTCTTAGTTTGAAATGATAATTATTAGTCCAATAGACTCAGATGGTTTTATTTACTTTCTTTTTTTTACTGTTTTTCTTTTTTAAATTGATTTTTATTGAGCTCTACATTTTTCTCTGCTCCCCACCCTGCCTCCCCCCTCAACGTGAAGCCTCTCCCATTCCCCATGCTCCGAATGTACTCAGGAGATCTTGTCTTTTCCTACTACCCATGTTGATTAAATCCATGTATGTCTTAGAGTCCTCATGGTTGTCTGGGTTCTCTGGGGTTGTGATTTGTCACAGTATTTCACAAGTCATCCTGATGTCCTCACATCTTTAGCTTTTATCATTTATTTCTCTTCATTTTATATGTCATCTAATTGCATTTTATGTAAAAAAAGCCTTATTTGAGATATGCTGGAAGGGCAATTCGGGATCTGACTAAAAATATTTTTTTTCTGTCTTTACAATAAAAGTAAAACTAAAAATAATTACAAGAATATTTATTTTATTTTATTACTTTAAAAAAATACCAACCCAAATTCCCACTTCTTCTTCTCCTCCCACTCCATCCACATCCCCTCCCTCCCCACCCTCTCCAGTCTTAAGAGACAGCAAGGCACCCTGCCCTGAGGAAAGTCCAAGGCCAGAGTTCTGATGTGACTCTCTGCCTCTGTTTTCATGTGTTGTTGGACGAAGGTTCTTGGTGATATTTAAGATAATCATCAGTCTGACCACAGGGCTAGGCCAGTTCGGGCACTCTCTCCTCTATTGCTTAGGGTTTTAGCTGGTGTCATCCTTGTGGATTCCTGGGAATTTACAAGAATAAATTTAAGCCCAGAAAATTTTTGTTTTCTACCGTATATCAAATGGTATACAGAAATACAGAGATAGGAATTATTCTGGAAAATAATCAATTTTCTATTAAAAGCTCTAAGCAGCATTTCTTTCTATAAATTGCATGAATAAACTTAGAAACAACCATATAATAAATATTTTCAAGTGCAGCATCAGCTTTTAAAGCAGACAGTGCTGACATTTTGAGGTGTGAAGGGGAGATTAATACTGGATAGACAGAATACGCTGACAAAATTTAAAAGCTTTTTCTTTTCTAGAAAAAGAAACTCTCTTAACTGTTTCCTATTGTTGTTGCCTATTTGATGCTGTTACCCACACACTTCCTAGCTGTCTTAGGCAAAGCAGACAAATAAGAAGCAATCTTAGAGTGTGAGTGGTCGAAATGTTAAGACAGTAATTGTTGAAATTAGGTTTGAGGAAATATAAATTACAAATGTCCTAGAAAAGCAATACTATCAGGAGTGACTTAATGTGAATGATTTCTGAAAATGTTACATTTAGGTCGTATTGCATTACTTTGCTCTGTCCTTGAAACTTTAACTTTCAGTGAAAATACTTTTGTCAGTTACTATTTTTGATAGGCTACCTAGAATTACATGTTTGAAGAAACATGACATGTATCTCAGACAGAAGTCCATTCAAATGGTTGTACATACATGACAGAAAGGTACTATTTATCAATATTTATTCATCCTGTGGATAACTTTATAGAAATGAGTACTCTATAATTTTAGCAACATTTTCATATCAAGTATGTACTGCAAGAAAGCCCTGGTTTGTGTGTGTGTGTGTGTGTGTGTGTGTGTTTGTGTTTCTGTATATGTGTGTGTAAGACACAGAGAAAGATATAGAAAGAGAGACAGACTGAAAGACAAAGAAAGAAAGAAGCATTAATGTTTTCTAAAAAAAACTAAAGTTTATTCTAGTAGCAGTGAAAGCACAGTCAACAAGAAATTTTGGTTGTTGGTTCCTTTTTCTCCAAGTATTTGTTATTTGTTCTTTCTTTTTTGACTATATGTATATGTTCACAAAAACACACACATATCATGGAAAATAATGTAGCCTACATCTAATTCTCAATGGTTTACAATTAAGTGAAACACACACACACACACACACACACACACACACACACACACACACCACAGCTGGCCTGCCATAGTCTACAAGATATAGCACAGCCTGCAGTATTTCTTCAACATAGCCAACGATTAAATATAAGCTGAAAAATGACTTTGGTTTTCCAAAGAGATATTTAAAAATATTTAGCGAAACTCTTTCAATTCTAGATTTGTCCAAGTGTAGCCATTGCCATCCTACCTGGCATCAAACACTGTGATCGTTCTTGAGAAAGGAGGCACATGACAGAAACTCAAACTGAGAATAGACAGACACCTACATGAACAGAATCAATGTGATAACAATGGAACATAAATTTCTAAGAATAACTTCCTGTTACTTTATAGAAATCATCATTCACTTCATCTTATTTCATGAATATAAAAATTTTATCTCTGGATATAAAAAATTATGACTCATATATTTAGGAAACTACTCAGATGACTAATGGACGATGTCATTTAGAATTTTCTCATGAACCCCTGTTTTTTCTCACTAGGTTTTTGTGTCCTTCAACACCATCAACTTTTCCATTGTCATCCTCCATTTCCATACAGGTAAAATCTGTTTCTTTTGACTGAATAACTATATATTTTACATAAATAAGAGTGGTGTAAATATTATTCTGCTTTTCTACAAGATCCTAAACATATTTAATGCATATTTTTCTTCATATGTGTACTTTAAAGAATGAAAAACTACTTCTTTTGTTGCTGCATAAAACTCCACATAAGTCAATTTCCATTTAAAAAATGTTATCATGTGTTATAAATTATAAAAGCTTTACTTGTAGAGACAAAGCATTTAATAGAATACAAAATAACCTTATAGCTTCTTTTGAAATTGTAAGACATTCATTATTTGGTAAAACTTAAAAAAATCTTCTACCTTAAATATATATTTTTTCTTGTTATTTGTACTGTTCTATGATCTTTATGCATACATTAAAATTTAAAATGTACTTGTTCCCATGCCTGAAGAATATTAACATCACGAACAAATATTTTTTTAAAAAAATTCCAATTCAAAAAAGAGGATATTTATGCTTTGTTTTATATTTGTTCAAATACCTTGCATTTGTCAAAGACAATTAACTTGGATGATCTTATTGCAACATTTCTGTATTACTAAGGGTTCTTGGGAGAAAAACAATCAGAATGTGATTCATTATGAATATTGTTTTTCATGGATATGTCAGTCAGAGAAATAAAAGTATGGTTTTATTAGTCCAAATTCAAAGGTAGAAGAAGCTGGAGTATCAAAGGTCTAATTCATAAACTAAAAGTAGAGAAACAGAAGTTTCCCTATCAAGATAGTAAAATGTGAATTTCTTATTCAAATCGAACCAAATCAAAACAAGTGCAATTATGTGAACCCTATCCCACTCCTTTTCCTTTTGTTTTTGTGGTCTGCTCATGGTTTGACCAGCTAGTCTTCTTCTACATCATGCAATGATTCAAATGCTAAATTAATATGAAAAATCCTCAAAGAAACTTAGAGAAATAAAATGTACCTTGGTACTCATAGGTATAGTCAAATAGACACACAAAATTAATTATAACTGTTTAGCCTAAAGAAAGTGATGTATACATATATTTATTTCCTCTTTCATGTAGAGGAAAATTATACACACTTCGTTGTGGTTTTCATTCATTTTGTTTCTATCTTTTTGGCTACTTCACAATTACTAAAAAAACTGTAATTTTCAGCAGATCCTTAAATTCAAAGTTATTCATGGCATCACTATTAACTGTCAATTTTGTTATAGCGGCTTGCATATCCTCTGCTGGTTGTCTGAGCTGCTTGAATCCAAGATCATTGAACATGACCTACAGGGCACATATATGTATGAGTGGCCCTCATTATGACAGGTGACTAATGTAGGCATGTGATATTCTGTGATCACAGACATGTAAATAACGAAAACAAATATTTGAATATTCATTACATCCTATGTAAATAACTACAAGAACTATCCCTGGAGGCCCAGATTATCTACATACATGTGAGAGACAAAAGCAGAGAGATCTTGAACTCAAGGCAAGCTAAGAGTACATAGTGTATTCAAGCCTCCTCTAAAGTATATAGACTAATCTAATACTAAAAGTGTCAAAAAAAAAAACATTGACTAAAGAGATAGCTTACTGACAAATACTTGGTTGACACGCATAAGTCAGTGGATTCTATTACTACAATGATAGAACAAGACAACTACTTCAGATAGAAAGTAGTTGACAGTCTTTGAGCATTGAGTTGTTGGAGTTAAACACTGTTATCTACCACTAACATATGCTCACTGCCTTCCATTCCTCAAAAACCTGATACTAAGCACCACATTCACCACTAAAACTTGGCCACTCAGCCACAGTCGTGAAGTCATAGCTAACTCTCTCAGTAAGCAGTACCTTGATTCTTCATTTTTTTTGGTGTAATTATCCATCAATATTTGATTTTGTATTTCTGTGTGTCATTTATTCACAACTGACAACAATAGGACATGAACTATATGAAGAAAATAAGTAGTAGTGTTTTCTCTCACTTATTTATTGTAGGTAGCAATGTTTAAATAAAGTGCAATCAATAAATTATTGTTTAATTTAGTGTGAAATAATAGTTCAGTGGTATGCCACTCCTCAAATTATAAGCTTGTACTTTCAATCCCCAACAGTGGAACATAGAAAAATGAAATAAAATTTCAATAGTTGGCAAATTACCTTATATAAGCATAGGAGGTTCTACACAAGAAAGGAAACAATCAACATAGCTAAAGGTGCCTACACAATGGGGAAAATATTTTAAAACCATATTTCAGACAGTGGTTAAAACCTAGAATAGATGAAGGAAAACAAAAACAAAAATGAAAAACAAATGTGTATTAATATATAGACTAATAAGCACAATAAATATTTATTGATTGAAGAAAAACAAATGATCAATAAATATTTAAATTGCTTAGCATCTTTAGTAATCTGGGAAATGCAAATGTTTTGATATTTTTTCTCTCCACGCTAATAAGATCTATCATAAAGAAAACCAATATCCAGAAGAAAATAACAGGAAGAAAAAATCCTTCTTAACTATTATAAAGAAAGTAATCTTGGGACACCATCATGAACAACCAGTAAAGAGGATACTCGGACACTAAAAATAGAGTCAGCATATAATCACAAATAAGCTACCAATAGCAGTCTTAGGATGGACTGAAATGATTCCAACTCTCCCCACTGATACTTTCACAGCCATTCTGATCAGTGTATTACTCAATGCTGTTAATTTAAGTCTGGAGTCAGAAGAGAAACAGGAAAGGCTGGATGGCAGATAACTTCAGGATGCCTGTTATGGTTTTAGTGCCAAGGGCATCACACACCCAGGCAACATCATTTCTCTCTACCTAAAGGCAAAGTATGTTCTATTATTTCCACTTTTATGGTAAAAGAGAGGTTGCTATTAATTATCCACATAAAATCTGGGAATTTAATATTAAAGTTAAAATCCATAAGTAATTTCCTTAGAAAAAAACATAGTTGCATAAGATAGGTCTTTAAGTAACTTTCATCACAATGATAGAGAAAAAAAGGGTGAAGAGATAAGTAAACACATGCACATGCACACACACACACACACACACAATTAGACATTATTGATAGTTGTAACCATTGCATACCTTGCTCATCCTGGATGAAGTAGGGAGAGCCTTGAACTTCCCACAAGGCAGGGTGCCTTGCTTTCTCTTAGGACTAAAAAGGTGGGGGGAGGGTATGTAGGGTTAGTAGAAGGGGAGGAAGTAAGAATTTTTATTGGTATTATTTTTAAAGTAATAAGAAAAGAAAAAGGAAGTGGTTGGTTTAAAAGGGAAAAAAAAAGCAAAAACAATAAAACCAAAGGGCTATTGGTTGAACAAGACGAGAGGAAGGATGGATTTAATGAAAAAGCAAATATTTTATTTTGTTCCCGAAGAAAAATTTTAATTCACCAGAGAGGCATTTCCTAAAGCTGGAAACACAGACAGGAAATAATGAAGAGGATATATGCTAAATATATCTAAGGCATGATTAACTTAAAGCCACATTCTTGATCATCTAGTTCATTCAGGAAAGAGCATCTATGAACCAGAGTAAAGAAGGCCTTAAATTCAGCAAGAAAGACATTGATGATTTTATTCCAAGAACTACTTAGCATATGAATGTTAGCTTTAAATATTTTAATAATGTCATTTGTTTTTAACATCTAATATTTTCAATAGAATCTGGGATGTATAATGAAAAACTCAAAGGAAGTTAGATTTTGGTCTGAGTATTAACACAGGTAAGAGTAAAGACACAGGAGTTTATCAGAATGGTATCAAGCATTGAAGCCTATCTAATATCTTCAATGAGAAGAAAGGGACATATAAAACCTTTGTAACTTACTCCTCAACTTGACATTTAGGTGATAGATGGATAACATCAATTTATTGTGTAATAAAAGCCAAATATTGTGTCAGTCATCATTTGGTTTGAATATGACTTTACAGGTAGAGAAGTTGAACCCAAAAAGACTAGCTGTAATATGCAGGGCTTCTAACTGTTAAGGTATCACTTTTCCTTTGCCACACTTTGTAAGGCAATGTGATTCATTATCTTTATTTGTCTTATATTTCAAGAATTTTCATCCTTCCTTTAGGAATTAGTAATAATAAATCTCGCTTATAATTTCTACATTCTGAGAAGCAGAGAAAATGAATTTTGAGAAGTGATAACACACATATTGATAACTTCAACTTGATAAAATAAAGAGTTGAAAGAGACAATATATGGCAAGAAAATTGATGGAAGATTATGAACAAAATTAAGTCGATAATGTATATTAGCTTATGATTACTGAGTTGTATATATAATATCCAAATCTAATTAAAAACTGGATTTTGTAATGATAGCATAACCTGAAAGAGAATTCATTAATTCATTTCATAATGTAACAGCAATAGGGTTTCCTATAACATTAAAAAGAATTCAGGGTAAAATTACAAAGGAGAAATGGCAGGTGATATCTGCTGGTCTGAAAAAGTATCCTTAGCATCATCATGGTTTTTGATTAATATTGAATATATTATTAACATGGAATTTAATAATTAATAGCATTAATTTAAAGTATTCTTTGTCTTGCAAAATGTATCTCTAATATCTTCAGTCTTTATAAAATTCTTTCAAGTGTACTTTTAAGTACTTTCTGCATGAGTAATTTAATATTAGATTTACAAAAAGTTAGATTTTAATAAAGGTAATTTCCCTCTAATCTGACTCACATTCCTAGAGATTTAAAGATCCATACATACTATTTGCTATTTCCTTTTGACCTCAGCAAAATAGGGACAAATTGAGGAAAGAGTGATTACCACTCCCTCCCAAAAACTACAATAAAACTACCTAATGCCCAGCAAATAAAGGAATTCATTATATTTAACCCTTAAAAGACAATTGTCAGGTCTTCAGCCCAAAGAGAAACTCATATCAGAGAAATATTTACACTGTACGTCTATGATTTGATGTTAATGTTTATTTTTACCTACGCAAAGACTGGGAGCATAGACAATACTGCACAGTAGTTCATCAGATATCTGAGAGTTTTTTCCAGCTGACTCAGCTGCTCTAAAGCACTTTCATGCCACTCTTCTGCTTTCTACTTCTTACAGACAGCCTGTATTCATTGCACCTTTGCTTGTCTAACAGTGACTCCTGACCATCTTCCTTGCTTGCTCTGGTGGCAGGAAGCCAGCCTATTGAACCTCATCAGTGACTTCCTAAAGCAGTGTTGAGTTTATCTTCTGCTTTAAAAAGCTTCTCTGCAGGAGGAAATACTTAAATCTGGGAGAAAGTTGCTACACAACAGAAACTTCAACCCTAGGCAAAGGTCTACAGATACCTAAGAAATGCTGAAAGTAAGAAAAATAGTCTTCCCCAGGGAAGAGCACACCAATAGTATAGAGGAAAGCAAATGTCAACCCTCAAATATGCATACAAGTAACACTATGCAGACAAATCAAGTTGTATTTACTATCTAGGAGTGTGTGTGTGTGTGCATGTGTGTTTGTGTGTGCTCGCACGTGCCAGTGCATGCGTGTGCACCTGTGTGTGTATAAGGACAATTAATTAAAGAAGACGTAATTTGAAAGATAGCAAGGAGACAATTCTAGGAAGATTTGGAGGGCAGAATGGAGGGTTAAATGATGTAATTATATTTCAATCTCAAAAATGTAGAAAAGAAATAATGATAAAAAAGAAATACTTCAATGACATGAAAGTCAATGTTAATTTCTGAAAGACATGTGTCACCAGGGATGGGTGACCTAATTCAGATGAATTGTGGTTCAAGTATTCATCTAAAATTCAAGGTTGACCTAAATCCAGTATGACACCTCACATTTAGCCTAATTTTACTTGTGTCTTCTCTTTTCATATGTACATCGTTTTATTTCTTGTTTCTCTTGTTAACTTTCCAACCATTTTAGAAAAGTCAATTCAAGGATGATGCTACCTGACTGTAAAGCTAAAATGTATAGTTAGGAAAGAGACTAGTTTTATATTTTTTTTCTTGTAGTGATGTTGGGGATACACACCAGTGTGCATCTCTGTAATATTTCTACCACTGAGCCCGTTCTCCAGGTCACATTCAATTGATTAGTTTTGCATTTGGACAGGCAGTTCATAACTGTTTTTCTTTGTAACATGTTATCTCACTATTCTTACGAACAAACTTAAGCCGTTATATTATTTTTAAGTGCTTAGAAACTCAATCTGTTCTGTATAGACTCTTTTTGTCATCAGATATTTATTTCTGACTTGACATAGTTATTTTACACTAATTATGTATAAATATCAGGTAAATAAAAGCTTCTACTCCATGCCTTGTCTCAAGTCCCATATCTCAGCCATAGGATGACCTCTTTCAATTGATCCTTGGTACTCATTTATATAAAGTACATGTCGTTTTCAAATTCTTTTACTTTTTTTACTTTGTTTTGTTTTATTTTCTTGGTTTTGCTTCAGTGTAAAAATTGGTAAAATCTTGCTTCATTTTTTCCTCCTTGTTTTAAAACTGCATGACTTTAAGAGGTTTCTATTCGGATTATTTTTGTTATGCCTTGTGCTCAGAGGATTCTTAACTCACACTAAGAGTGATCTAACATGTAGGAGAAATCAATAAATTAGCTAAATGTTCCATTCATTTTCTCAAAATAATATACATGCCTATATGCCATGCACCGTGCCCCCGTGTCTGTGCTCTGTGCTCTGGCACCCAGTGTGCGAGCTTCAGGCAAGCGGCTGGAGGTTGAAGACACAGACACACACAGACAGAGAGACAGCTACAAGGGTCATCCTTGAATTCCCCAAGAATGCCCCCTTTTGTGTTCAGGGGCAGCATATATAGAGATAGCCAGGCCCCAGCCAAACCCACCAGACACCATTCTCCTGCCATCAGAGCAGCTGTAGGCACTCAGATCAGGGGATTACAAGAAATTCAGGATTTGGGGTCTCACTGCTCCCAACAACTATATACTTTCCCACTTAATTCTATTAGATGTTGCATGCTATTTACATACTATATAAGATCAGAATACATTATATACATATATACTTTCCCACTTAATTCTTGTGGATATCACCATACTATTTACATACTATATAAGCTTAAAATACTTTATGTATTTTTACGAATTCCTCAAATAATTAATGAAAACTTTTAGAAAAATGATCTATACTGTCTTCAATGTCATAATAAAAATTCATGAAATATTTTGTATAAAGTATTTAATCACTTAGAAAATATTGACAATTTAAATTAAAGACAAAATTTTATATTTGCATATAAAATCTCATGGGTTTTCTACCTGCTCTCATTGTTTATTTTATACTCAAAGGATGACTTTGTTCCTACCCATGATTATTAAACATTCTTTATTTTACTAACCTATAAATGTACTTTACACTGTGTATATCTTCTCAGTCTTTCGAACAAAGACATTTAGGACTTGCTTCAAAATATACATCATATGAAATAGTATGTTTAAACCAATAGGACTTCTCCCCAATGTTTCAATTCCCATATAAAAAAATTCTGTATTTACTGAGGTAAGAGAAGTTGAGGGCTTTTTAAATATTAGGCCACTATATAATCCATTACTGAACAAAATAAACTGAGCTGACTGCTCTATGGAATGTGTCTTTGTAGATATAATACGGTAGAGCATGAAAATATACCATGCCGTGAGCAGAAGAAAAGATGTTCCTGAGGTGTACATGGGCTATCTCTGAAATTACACCATTGCCATTTATTGGTTTTCATGTGAGTCTGGAAGAAAACTGCTGCACATTTTTACACTAATTTTAAGTATATAAACTAGTCCCCATTGTCAGTCTCCGTGGAATACTTCAATGAATCCAACATGCCTGAAGTACACTAAAATTTAGTCAACCGATTAAGAGGGCCACATTTAGCCTTTTCTATTACTGTCAAGAGCTCATTCACAGTTGAGTCCTCTTTAACAATTTTATGAAGGTAAATTTAGAAGGGAAGAATATATTGATTGCGACACCTTTGAAAAACAAAAGGAAGATAAAAGAATAGGGACAGAATGTGTTGCCAAAAGCAATACAAACTGATGACACAAATAGAAATGGGGTAAAGAGGAAGGCCAATCTTAGGACAGAGCAAAAGCAGTTTTCAGCAGGTGAACAAAGAGCTTTGGGGCAACCACCATACTAGAAGAGTTTCACGATGGAAAGAGAAATTGACCATCATCCTAGGTCAACATGCCTTGTGGCTACTTGAGAAAGTCATAGTTTAAATGTTGCATTATATTTACTGTTTAGGAGTTGGAGGCCACTTAATCACTACACACACCTTGCAGCTCATTACAAAGTTCTTTGGCACTGGGATGTTGTTATGTATGCTTTAAGTAAAGCATACTTCTCTGTCACATTTACCCAGGGGCCTCAGGTTTTGTGGACTTTTTTTAAAAAATATATTTCTAGAGCTAAGGCTAATTGTCCTTTTTACAAGCGACTGCTGCCACCTACCCAATTCACATCTTCTATATGATGTGATAATACAAATTCACACCAGTCTAGTCATTGACAATATATTTTTTATTTTGGTACATTGTTTTCAAGATTTTTTTTTGTGTGTAAGTTTGTGTATATCCAGGTATTCACACAGGTTCATGCAGATGCCCTCAGGCACTGGTGTTACAGACAGCTTATGATGGGCAACCAGACATAGATGCTAAGAACCTAATCTGGTCCTCTGCCACAACAACAAGTGTATTTCTTCCACCCCAGTGTTAGTCTATCCATGTTATCATCATTTATAATATTATACTTATAATAATGTATGGTGTAATTACTTTTATAAAGGCTCTTATTCTCAGGTATAAAGTTTCGATTACTGTGACATAGTGAATGTCATCTTACTGATGGGAGTTGACAAGATGGGCACTCCAAGTCTCAGAGCTGTTCATCTCCTGGGTTGTGACTGAAATAAATATTTGTCAAAATTATTCTTTTATGAAGTTCTTTAATTTAATTATTCTATAATTCAATACATAAGCAATTTTCCAAACTAATTATGAATTATGGCATAATTCTATAACTGGCAAAGGTAAGTTTGTTGGTCTGTGTTAGAATAGCCCTTAAAGGTTCATACATTTGAATGCTTGGTTCCCAGTTTGTGGAAATTTTGAGAAGGATTAAGAGGCTTTAATGCAAGTGGTGTGTAACTGGAAGTAGGCTTTGAGATCAAAAGTCTGTGCCATTACCACTTAACTATCTGTATCTCCTAATTGTATATCAAGAATGTAAGCTAAGGAAGTCTGGACTTCCAGGGGTTGGTCCACCCATTGACAGTGTGCCTGTTCTAATGGGAGCTCACCAAATCCAGCTGGACCAGGACTGAATGAGCATGCAATCAAATCGGACTCTCTGAATGTGGCTGTAAACGGGGGCTGACTGAGAAGCCATTGATAAAGGCACTGGGACTTGTCTCTACTGCATGCACTGGTTTTTTGGGACCCTAGTCTATTTTTATATATATCGAAACTTTATATATGAGAATAAGAGCCTTTATAAAAGTTATTACACCATACATTATTATAAGTATAATATTATAAATGATGATAACATGGATAGACTAACACTGCTGTGGAAGAAATAAAGCTTCCTAGGACTGGATGTGGGGGGTGGACTTTCCACAGGGCAAGGTACCCTGCCTTCACTTAAGGAGGGAGAGGGTGGGAGGGGGTGAGTAGGGGAGCAGGAGGGGAATGGGAAGAGGAGAAAAAGTGTAAATTTTTTGAATGGAAAAATAAAAAAAGAATGTAAGCTATCAGATAATGCTGCTGCTCTGAATATAATACAGTGATGGTTATGCACACCCTCCACAACTGTAAGTACACATTAAATCTCTTGTTTAATAAGTTCCCTTGGCCATGATTCTTTGTGGCAAAAATAAAAAAAAATAGCTAAAATCTTATATATTCTCAGTCAGAACTACATTGTATTTCATTTTTGTTACACTGGATACATAGAAAGGAAAATTTGGTTACAGTATCTAACTGTTTATTCTCTTCTCTATTCTACATGGTACAAAGGAGAAAAATTGTTCAGAAAAGGTAAAAAAAAATACTCATTCAAGAAACCTAACTTATCAAATAAGAGTTTTGTCAATATTAAGTATATTGAAATCAAAACTGGACTTCTGCAGGCCAATGCAAACTTGTCAAACATATGTCAAAGACATGTCAAATGTTATGATCCCCTAACCATCATGCCAGTATAATCAACCATCGTAAAAAAGATCTGAGATCCATAAAGTGCGTTGATGTTAAAAGCTTGAGCTGTCAACATTTTTACAGATGAATAGAAATGTTCTACATTTTTTTCTTATTTATTTCATACATGACTTGAATCTGCTTTCTAAATAAATTCGTCAAATTAAAGTTACAGATTCTTGCCGAGTAAATCCATCAATACTTCCTTTGTAACATGTTTGCTGCAGTCCCTATTGTGAAACAGACACATGTTTCTGCTAGAGAGAAATGTCTGTACTCATATTGAAGAACTACCTCAATATTTTTGTAAACTAATGATCCCAGAGATTTGAAACTAACACTTAACTGCTTGGTGTGTTATATCTTACAACAAAAACATATTGATTTGTACTGGAGGGCAAACTCTCTCCATTGTATGATGATTGTAGTTGATAGAAGCACAAGGCATTTATCAATATTCACTCAAATACTACTTTTCTTTTTCTATAAAAATGTACAAAATTATTGTGCATTAAAAAGAATAACAAATGGAACACATTCTTATGCAGAATGTGTGTTTCTCACTAGAATATTTTTGTATACTATTCATCTTATGACATATTTACACAACATAACTTAAGTGACACCATTAAAAAATTAAATAGAAATAATTTTCTAAAAATATTAAGGTTAATTTCGTGAATGCATATAGAAATGCAAGTGTAAAAAGAAAAGCAGTGTTATTTTTAAATTAAACAATCTTAATGATCGATGTAAGCACTCAACCTTATTTCATAGTTTGGAAAATGATAAAATTATTTCCATGACAGATTCACTGGACTTAGTACTATTATACACTTAATTAAAATGCTTTTTTAAAAAGTTCTTTATTATTTATTTTGTTTGACCAATATTTTTGCTACTGAGACTCTAAAGTTAAATTAATCCACCTATTCATTCAATAACACATAGACAATTTTAAGCATACATTTTAGTAACAAAATGACTTTTTAAAGAATTTGATAATTAGAAAAACCAATAATACCTGAAATAAAGAGGTATCTGAAAGTACTTGATTTGAATATTTCTGTTTCTTAATTGAATTCTTGACATTTAAGATTAATAAGATTTCTAATTAGGAAAAGATTATAGTGTGGGAAATTGTTTTCCAGTCAGTGTTTACAAATCACAGATGTTGTGCTATTCTGGACCACGTATTCATATTGTATGAAAACATTGAAAAGCATCAATTTAAATAACACTGATTTATGAACATTACCATAGTCACTAAACTGAAACAAATATGGAATAAGTAGGCTAGGTTTGGCAAGTAACAAATACATTTTCTAGAATTATAATCTGGTGGGAAATATTTATCTTTGTTTTCATTAATAAAGTTATCACTTAGATAAAATGAAAAGGAATATGCCTTGATTTCAGTTCATGATGCAAGGATACTTCATCAAAGTATACAAGTGGAAAGAAGTCTATGTGCCCATAGTGACCATTATTTCCCTTGTAAAATAATAGTATTATTTTCTTTTTTCTTTTTTTTAATAGAATGAGGGGTTTTATTTCCTAAAGTGATGTTTATTAACAATGAAACAGAGATACTGAAATTTTTTTTAGTTTTTTTTAATTTATTTATTTATTAAAAATTTCTGTCTCTTCCCCTCCACTGCCTCCCAACTCCCTCCCCCTCTCCGGATCAAGTCCCCCTCCCTCCTCAGCCCGAAGAGCAATCAGGGTTCCCTGCCCGGTGGGAAGTCCAAGGAACCCCCACCTCCTTCCAGGTCTAGTAAGGTGAGCATCCAAACTTCCTAGGCTCCTACAAAGCCAGTAAGTGCAGTAGGATCAGAAACCCATTGCTATTGTTCTTGAGTTCTCAGTAGTCCTCATTTTCCACTATATTCAGCAAGTCCGTTTTTTTTCCCAGGGTTTTTCAGACTCAGCCAGCTGGCCTTGGTGAGTTCCCAATAGAACATCCCCATTTTCTTAATGTAATTATTTGGAGGCTTTGTGCGTGTGTGCATCCATCAACAGCAATATCTTAGTTATACACCAAAATGGTGAACTTTCAGAGCTTTTTATTTCAGGATTTTAGACTATGCCTAAAATTAAACGTGCAAAACCGTTTTATTTCCTTCTTCTTCTGCCATCTTTGCCTCCTCTTCCTCCTACCTCCCTTATTTCTTTTCTGTAAACAAGATCTCCCCATAATACCAAAAATAGATACAAACTTCTTGTTTTCCTCCTTAGCCTACTAAATGTTATGTTTTCAAATGTCTTAAAACACCATCTTCATACGTAAAACATACGCAAGAACTTCATAAGTGTAGACAACATATTAACTGCTATGTTTTCAACAAAATGAAAACACATACGAATAGAATCATTTCTCAATAATTTAAAATAACAACTAGAAATGATTATAGTCACTTATGGGATTTGGTTAATCAGTTAAAGACAATTTTTGGTTGTTTTTTTATTTTTGAAATGTAACAAGAGGGGCTGGCTTGTTTGTTGTTGGTTTTTCTGTCCTCCCACCAGGTCCCCCTCTTTAAAACAACAACAACAACAACAAAAACCCCAACAAACAAGCAGGCCTGGCTCTTCATGTTACAGAATGGTGCCCACATGGATAACTTCATCCACAAAAAGCCTAAAAAAGCTTAGAAAAGACTAGAGTAAAACATTTCAGTTTTCAGCCATAGCAGAAAAAAAAAAAAAAGCTGTTTTAAAATGCCGGCTTTCTGGGCCATCCTGCCAGGGAAAACTCTGACTCTTTCAAGCAGGCAGTCAGGACTATGGAGCTATGGATACATTGTTGCAGCTTGATTCCTGGCAAGGACCTTAAACCGCCACAGAGTTGTGGAAAAAAAAAAACTTCTCCATATTCCTCAGCAAATTAAAGACCCATGTGGTAAGAAAAAGAGAGATATACAGTAAAGAGAGATTAAAAGAGTAAGTAAATCTCTAAATGGTTTACAGTGTGTTAAAAATATATACAGGCTAAAGGTTAAAGTTCTCAGAGTCAAAAAGAAGAAAGAAAGAAAGAAAGAAAGAAAGAAAGAAAGAAAGAAAGGAAGGAAGGAAGGAAGAAAGAAAGAAAGAAAGAAAGAAGCCTGGGAGGCAGAGACAGCCGGAATTCTATGAGCTCAAAGATAGCCTGGTTTACAAGGGGAATTCCAGGACAAAGATATACAGAGAACCTGTCTCAAAAAGCCAAAAGTTAAAAGTAAAAATAAAAGAAATAAAGATTAAAATAAAGCCACTTAAAGATGGAAAATACACAGAGAATCTTGATACTGTATGTTATTATGCTCTCTTTGAATTGTTTAAATGCTCAGGAAGGAGCAACAGCTGCTAAAAGATATTTGCTTATAAATGCTGCAGAATTAATCCATGATAGGTAATTTGAAAATACCTTGACTTCACAGTTGAAGTCAAAAGGTATGTTACTTTGGAAAAGAGATTTTGCTTTTGTTTCCACAGAAAATGAGAGGCTGTGGATTTATTCAGAGTTAAGAAAAATCCAGTTTGATCAAGGAAAACTACCTGAGAAGTCTCCAGCAGGAACAGATGGCCCAGATATCTGAGTTCTTCATCCAGAACAGGTTCAAGACTGCTGCTCGAGATGATCAGGACTCACAGGATACTTCATTCAGGACTTGATCATAACTCTAAATTTTAGTTAGGTTCCCATAAGATTATCAGCGCCCCCAACCAGCTGGAAGTAGCCTGAAATACTATGCCCACATTCCCAAAAAATGGACTATGGATATTTTCGTTTTTCTTTTCTTTTCTTTTCTTTTCTTTTCTTTTCTTTTCTTTCCTTTTCTTTTCTTTTCTTTACTTTTCTTTTTTTTTAAGAGGGGGAAGTGGTGTGGGAGAATTGTCTGTAATCTGTCAATCATGTTTTAAATAAATGCTGATTGGCCAGGCAGAAAGTATATGCAGGAAAACCAGACACAGGAAGTAGAAATGATGTAATGAGAACAGGAGAATTCTTGGAAGGAGGAAGCTCATTCCTCACATTCCTGCCCAGACCACCAAAGCAGCAGGATGTGATCTGCCCCACTGAAAAAAGGTACTGAGCCACATGGCTAACATAGATCAGGAAAATGGGTTAATCAAGATGTGAGAGTCAGCCAGTGAGAGGCTAGAGCTAATGAGCCAATCAGCTTATAATTTATGGAGACCTATGTGTGATTTTCTTTGGGGCTAAACAGTTGTGGGGTAAAGGGCGGGACAGAAATCCAACAACAAACAGGCACCCCGTTCATGTTACATTGAAAAATCCTTAAATGTATGGAATGAAATATTATATCTTTCCCCCATTACTCCCTCTAATTCTCCCAATCTCTCTCACACACCTTCCTTTCAACTTCCTGGTTGTTTATTTTGATGTTATTTTGATAACATACTAAGTGCATAAGTTTATGGGTGGGGGACCCACTGGATTTCAGAAAGGCACGTCACCACTGATATTCCTTTCTCCAGTAATGCTAATCAACAGCCCCTCCGATTAGGTGTGTACTCACCATGATTTGTAACATCTATTTTGGATTTTTTCAGGTAACAACAGCTGCAGTCAGTTCATATATGTTTTTGCCATGTTAGTGTCCAGATAATATTTTATAGCCTTCCTTACTTCTTATTAACTCTGACATATTTATTAGTAGTAGTATTTAAAGTATATATGACCAATTAATGTCAGACATTAATGTCGTATTTTTCTCTTTTGTGTATTAATAGACATTACTCTGAGTCCCTAGCACCATCTTGCTCCTTTGCAAAAACATTCGGTGATTTATAAATTAAAAAAAAAAAAAAAACAATGGTCAAAGTCTTACATAAGAGATACCCAAGGCCTTTGTCGATTCTAAGTGATAGATGTCCACTATATATTCATATGCATCAATATTTTCAAAATTTGCTCTCAAATTTATAACATATTTCTATAATGAAAAAGAAAATATAAGATAGTTTGAAAATATGTTCTTAAAGTTTATTCTAATTTTACCCAGGTAGAACCAAAGTATTAATGCTTGACCATTGACAGTTTTATTTTATCATTCATATAAAGATAAAATGGCATTAAATGTATACAATTATCTATGAAGTCAGAACGTATAAATAAAAATCAAATTCATTGGACTTTAAATTTCAGTTTATTTTTATTTTTATATAAACATTTATAAGCCTTTCAAAATGGCTTATTAAGGCAATCTGAGTAACAGATGTCTTCACTTATTCCGTTATTTTTATGGAAGTTCAGATGTGAAATGTTGATTCATCAAGTGAACAAACAAAATAAAGATGTAGTGTTATTTCAATCTTATAAAGTGTATAGCTTCATTAGAGAAATAGGTCAAACATTATAGCTCATAATACATTAGAATCAACTCTCTTTGCCTTCAGCGCCTGCTTTTGTGGATTCAGCAACCCACTGAATTCTGTAACTTTGCTGCTCTTCTGGACGACACACTCAGTCCAACATTGGTCATATTTGTTCTGTTTGTATTACACAGATTTTTTTTGCCAGTCTTTCCCAACAATTTCTTGCATACCATTTTCTTTGTGTTAGATATTGCAGTTGACATGGAGACAACTTACAGTACACCAGAGGGATTATGGAGGTTATATAAAAATACTGTTATATTTTATGCACAGAATTTGAGCATCTAAAAATTTTGTTATCTCTGGGGAGTCTTGGAAGCAATTGTCTTTAGATGTCCAGCAATGATTTTATTGTTACTGAAAATCACTAAGATGATTATGAAACTGATATTCTACATGTTCAAAATCAAGTTTTCAAAAATATGGATCATCTGTATATTTAAATTTAAATTCTTTCAAAATATTTTTTAATATTTCACACATAAAGCACACTGTTTGAAAGTGGTAGATTTAATAATTTTTTGTTTTACTAAAACAATGAGGACAAAAGTGAATGGAGAATAATGTCGTAATAAGATCTTGCTTTAATCCTATTCTAACAATAGAATTCACAGAAGACAGCACAAAAATCACTTGTGGCATGTGTGTTCATTGAGATATGTGGAGAGTTAAAAATAATGATGTGTGTCTTGGGAAACTATAAAATAGTTAAGCTCATCCCTATTGACTTTAAATGTCTGGCTAGGTGTATGCCAGTGGTCATAAAACAGCCCATTGCTCTGTTCAGTGCCTTGCATCCAGTTGACTGGCCTGACTGCTTAGATTCACACAGGGTGTTGAACTCATCTGTGAAATTAAAGCTCTGCAGTGACCCAGTCCCCTTATGACTTAATCTACCTATGAGCCAAAACCCTGCCCTTCAAGTACATGGACAAGCACCAATGGAGCCCTCTCTAGATATTGTAGTATGAGAGGTCTATCCATCTTTCTCTTGTTCAGCTTCTCGTTAGTATCATTTGGATACCACCTCTGGGTGATAGTGTTGCCTGTCAGTCTCATATCAAAGACCTGCATCGCACACCTAAAATAAAGCGCGAGCTTCAAGGTAGATTCTTTCTTAATGGTGTAGATATTTGATATCGGAAGCGCAGACTTATTAGTAAAACAAATTTTACTGTTAGTATATTTAATTGGGAAGCATGATACAGTAAAATGTTAGTAAAACATTAGTAAAAATGTTTATATGGTGGTGTGTTAGAACAGTTTATAAGATGTGAAAAACCTTAAAACTATAAAAAAAACTATTCATCTTTATAAAGAAGCAAGTAAACAGAAATCAGAAAAGACAACAGAATTCCAAGTTATTTCTCAGTTATATTGACAATACTGTCTTTTTATTGCCCCGAGGACTATTGCATTCTGAAGTACAAATTTGATTTCTATCTACTATCAAAGGAATATTAAAGCAAGTCACAAGCAGATTTAGCACACAGTCTCACCAACATTGATTATTCCTTGAGCCATAATAATATCTAAAAGCTATCAGCAGGATGGATTCTGAGAGGTATGTTTTTAAATCAATAGAAGCTCAACTTGTCAAATTCATCTTTATCAGAATAAGGTTAATACTTTCTGGTTCTTATAAGCCATTTATTTTGATGCATTCAGCACAACTTTAGAAAAATACTTGTTTTTATGTAATTTTTAATCTAGTCCAGTCGGAGACACAGTTAACACACATTGAAGGAGAAAGCTGGCAGATTATTTGAGAATGTAACAGGATCTACCAGAGACTTTCAGACTGAAGAAAATACCTTCTAATCAAAACATTCTCTCAGTCTTTGAGTGAAGTCATCAGAGCATTTAGAAGTGACTCTTTGAAGTATGGATATTGTAGATATAAATGAATTTAAAATTTTGTCCACAATAGAAATATAATTTTTCTCATTGTGAAAACATTCATCTGTTGTAATGAATTTACATTTAATTAATTGAATTTTGAACAGAATATTTAATCAGACTACTTAAAACTAATGACATTTATTTTCAAGTGATACATATTCAAAAATCTAAACTAAGAATTTAATGTATATTTTTATTATATTTTTAAGGTTATATTTCTAGTCTTAGAGAACCTCACACAATGTATTTTTATTATATTCATCTACTCCAACAACTTCTTCCATATCTACACTCTGTTCTGTACACACTCAACATTTTGTCTTCATTTTAATTACTTTTCTTAAACCAATCCACTTCAATTACTAGAGTCGGATTCATTAGAGTATGTTTCACCTACCAAGGGATCCATCCATCCTCAGGGAAAACTATCTATACCTTTCATAGTATCAGACAATCACCAATAGTTCCTTAATTAGTGTTGAGACTTTGTGGCTATCTCCATGCAGTGCTTGGGTTTTGTCTGGCTTGAGATTGCAAAGGTCTTGTACATGTTATCACAACTACTGACAATTTGTGAGTCCAACTGCCCAATTATTTCTTTCAAAACCTTGATTGTAGCCATCCACTGCATGTGACTTTTGCAGTCAGTCAGTCCTTCTAACTCCTCTTCCACAAGTATCCCAGACACTTCGGGTGTGATATAGACTGCCCATAGAAGATGTGCCTCCACTGCCCCTTATTTTTGTCTTGTGACCAGTAGTTCTATTTGTTATTTGACACTCAATGTGAAAAGAAGCTTCACTAATGAGTGTTAAGAGAGTCACTGACATATGAGTACTGTGATTAATCAGTAGAAGTCCTTTATTTTTATGTGTGTTTAATAGAGTAATAATAGTAAATTTTCTTCCAGGACCAATAACTTTTAAAGTTGCAGGTTCATGGCACTATTAATGGTACCCAGTATAAATCCCATCTTGTGAAATGGGCTCTCTGCATAAAGAATTTAATTTTCTAAAAAGATCAATTTTTAATTCTATCAATCAAGACATGTGATTTAATGTACATATTTCTTCAAAGGTAAATTCAGATATCATGTGTTCATTTACCTTAATGCTTTCAAAAAATCCTAGCTGTGGTCATCCCTGGACTATTTTTAAAAAATCAATTATTCTACATGTCTACAGTGGAATGTAATTAAATTATAAAGTTACGTTTTTTTTCTCAGACTTTATATGTATGCTGTTTGACTTCTAAAATTATCATACTGAAAGGTGAACATTTTAAAACTGTGCAGTTACTAGAGGGTCTGTGAATTTTGCTGTTATATTAAAAATAAGATTTGAAAATGTAGTTCAGTGTTTCTTACTGAAATTTAGTTTTGGTCTCAGTGAAATCAAAAGAGGTTATTAACAGAGCATTGATCTGGAATTGTGTAAAAAGTGATCATTTACAATAACCTGTCTAGGAACGCTGGTCATTATATGTTCCCTTATTCTACTCTGTTGCAAAATTATATTGCCAAGTAAATTTCAGATGTTATGTATAGTATACATTCATTTTGAAGACTTAGTTTCAGTACTTGTCATATTTCTTTTCTGGAGCTGATTGTTTAAAAATGCAGCTATCTACACATTGAAGTAGAAAAGCTACAGAAATCACATTTCAATATGAAATTTTATACTGTTTAGCCACAAATTAAAGTTATATTTAATTACTGTAGATATAATATTGAACTTAAAATGAAAATAAATAGTTTCATTATGTTTTATGAATCTACAGTTAATATCAGGAGAGAATAATAGGTAAGACACTTACTACAGGGCAAACCAAGGGTCATCATCACAAGAGGAATCATTTACTTTATTGTTTTTATTAATAAAAAAGTAGTATCCCTGATTTGTAAGGGTTTATAAGTCAATCTATAATGTAACATTGGAATCCCATCTTCAGAATTTTTATAATGTCTTTATTCAGTTGCATTTCAAACACAGCCACATACACATATAGTCACAAATCTCCATATACATGAAATACACTTATATTCATCCATATATAAATATATATTCACACACATACTTACACACATAGACATAAACACTTTTACACACACACACACATACACTTTCATAAAACACATACATGCACACACCCTTATTACCATCTAGAGATTTGAATTGAGTTTGCTTTCTTTGATTGGTCAAGAATTAAAAGATAGGGTAAAATAAATATCAGAACAACAAATAGCAGGGAAAATCTCATACACAGTCTAGAGTTTGAACAGAAAAAAATGTATTTTTATGAAAGGTGAGGCAAACCAAAACATACAGAAAAGCATACATAGAAAAGGCACTCTGAAATAGCAGACTGGGGCTCTGGTTACATAAGTCCATACTCTTCTGGAGTACATGTGCTTGTAAGGTCTTTGGTGGCCTGGAATGGGATCTACCTGCCCTAATTTATTTAGGTAAACTTTGACTTATTACGGGAAGCTGTCAGGCCCAAGTTTGAGTAAACATGTTCAGGTCTGGCTTTGAGTTTAGAAAACGAGCTGGACTGTTCAGCAGTCAGGAGGAAAAAAAAAAAGGGCCCATTGGAGGGACAGAAAGCATGCCACAGCTTTGTCTTAGCTATCCAGGCTATTGTCTCAGCACTGGAAGGTGAATATTTGTCTATGGCCTCTATTTCTATTCGCCATTCTTTCAGGGATCTAATGCCTTGTCCTTCATACTTACCATGCACCACACACACACAAACACAAGCACACATATGCATACAGGCATGGCATAGCTCAGCATTCGTCCAACACCAGGCATGGAAAGCCTACCTGAATTTTGTTGCTAATCCTTTGTTTCCCAATTTCAAGAGCATTTCTTCCTCCTATTGATTTTTAGAGTAGAGAGAAGAAATAAATCAACTTTATCTATGACTCTCAGATTTCTATGGCTTTGATAAGGTCAAAAAAAGGTTAATGTCCATTTATTAGGACAAATAAGTCCAATATCCTCAAAGTTTTCTCATATAACATCATTGATTTTGAAACACTGTGTGCTCTGATCCCTCAAGGGTAGTTATGACTTTAAGTCTCATATGACAAGCAGTGTTTTACAGCATGTTTATCTAGTTGAGACAGTTCCAAGCTCCTCCCCCTTGCATTATGACTGGCCGAAGCATCCCACCATATAAAATAGGGTCCAAAGAGTCAGCTTCTGACTCAAGGATAGGTGCTTGGCCCACAGGTAGGGGTCCCACAAAAGACCAAGCTACACAACTGTCACTCACATGCATAGGGCCTAGGTCAGTCTCATGTTTACTCTCTAGCTTGTAGTTCCAGAGTCTGTGAGCTCCCACAGCTGTTCCTGTGCATTTTCCTGCCATGACCTTGACCCCGACACCTTGCTCATATAATTCCTCCTTCGGCTCTTCACCTGGACTCCTGGTGCTCAGCTAGGTGTTTGGCTTTGAATCTCTGTATCTGTTTCCATCAGTTACTGGATGAAGGCTCTGTGATGACAAATAGGGTAGTCGCCAATCTGATTACAGAGGAATACCAGTTCAAGTACCCTCTCTACTATTGCTAAAATTCTTAGCTAGGGTGATCCTTATGGGTTTCTGGGAGTTTCCCTGGTACCAATTTTCTCCCTACCTCCATAATGACCTCTCTATCAAGATTTCTCTTTCCTTGATTTCCTCCTCCCTCTTGCCCTCAACTCAACCACCGTGATCACTCATGTTTCCATTCCTCCATAACCTCCCCTCTAACTCCCACCTCTACTTTATCCAGGACTGTTGTAATTGGAGCGGCGGGACTGCGTCCCCAGCACCCCGGGCCGCCTGCCTCTGCACAGTAAGAAATATAGGTTGATAGATAATCATAATAGTCAAATTTATAGTCATGTTAGTTAATATTTTCTAGATATACATAGATATATTTTAGATAGGCATTCTTCATATCTTTCAAAACTTATAGAATATGGCATTTTAAATGTTTTAATAACTTAGGACTTTTAATGACAATGAGACACTCTGCTCCTGGCAGCACCAATCTACTTCAAGAAGAAGATGGGCATCGAAGAGGATCCTTATGGAGTT
>NC_022027.1:14955784-14985633 GCF_000317375.1 Microtus ochrogaster
AACTCACAGAGCCAAAGTTTCTTTAGCCATTCTTTGGTTGAGTGGCATCTACATTGTTTCCAGGTTGTAGTAAAATGGTGCGGCTCCGCCCCGTCCTGCCACCCTTAAAGCTACTATGAAAACATAGTTGAGCAAGTATCCCTGTAGTATGATTGAACATCTTTTAGGTATATGCTCAACAGTGGTATCAATGGGTTTTGAGGTAGATTAATTCCCAATTATCTATGAAACCACCATAATGATTTCCAAAGTGGCTATACAAATTGACTTCCACCAGCAAGGAGGAGTGTTCCCCTTATTCCACGCCCTCTCCAATATAGGCTGTCATTAGCATTTTTTATCTTAACCAATCTGACAAGTGTAAGATGGTAACTCAGTGTCATTTTGATTTGCTTTATGCTAATAGCTAAGGATATTAAACACACAAATTTTCTAGGCTGATTTGAGTGAGAAGGTAAAAACACAGCTATTGAAATTCAGGTAGTAAAATTAGAAAAATATTTTTGTGAGTATGGTTCTGGGTCTACATATTTCTCTTGAGAAAAAATGTATCTGTATAATTCCAGAGAGGCCTCTCTTCCATTAAGGTCATTGGATATTTAGACAAGGTATCTGGAAATATGTTTTTCAACTCAGAAAACAGTAAAGATCCAAATTGAAAACAAAATACTCAAATGTCATGTCCAATTAAGTCACAAAGTATACATTCAAGAAAGAACAATAGTATCAACAACAATAAAAACACAACAAAAAAAATGTAGAGAAGCAAATAGATAAATTAATCAGGTGAATAATAATACACCTCAGCTGATCTCCTCTCCTTTAAACAGGCATTCCTTTTGCAATTGCATAGTTATTTCATGCCACTTATAGCTCTGCATTAATATGAAATAATTATTGTCAACTTGATAACAAAAGTTTTGCAGACTAGAAAGTCATTGAGAGCACTAAGAATGATCTCATCTCAGATTTCCTTGGTAAAATTTAAAAAATATGCCCTTCTTAGGGTTAAATTATTATTTGAAAAAACACAAGTCTCAGGGCTGTTGGTCAAAAGAGTAGCATCTACATTTTGATGTTGACCCTAGAAAGAGAATTGACATTGGAATCTACTGAAACATTGTTGCCTCTTTTTAAACAGAGGAAATATGCTCAACAGAAGTCACAAAGAACAGACCCACCGATTATTCATGTACCCAGGAATCCCATAACAACACTAAACTGGAAGCTGTATGTGCACTAAGGACCTCTTGCAGACAAGGGCAAGCCCTATGCATATTGATTCAGTATCAACAGAGCCAGATGGGCTTTGATCATGCTGGTGTGTATTTACTTGTTTTCTTGGTGTCATTTGTTCCTACTTGCTCTTAACTCTTTCCAATTCTTATGAAGGGTTTCTTTATACTTGAAAGGAGGTGTTTGAACAATATACACCATTTAGGGTTAATGTTCCAAGTTGTCTCATTCTCTGCATAATGTATGAATCTCTGTATTTCTTCCCATCTGCTGCAGTGGCCTATAAGTTTAGGAGTGATTTGTGAGTATAGCAGAATGTCATTAGGAATTATTTTATTGATAAATTTTAAGTATTTATTATTTTATTACTTTTAAGAAGAATAATTGTTGCCTGTACAATAAGACCCTATGCTATGTAATCTCATTTTCTTATTCAAAATAGCACTGTTGGGTATTGGTTCTATCTCATGTATTGGACCTTAAATCAGAGCAGATATATTGTTTATTTCCACATGCTTTGTCACAATATTGCTCTACCATATCCTACAGGTAGGACATCCTTGTATATCAAAGTGTTTGTTTGTGGATAAGTGTTTACATTTGTCTTTTTTTTTTTTTAGTCTAGGAGTTTAGTAATGAATCAATAGACAAACAGTAATATGCTTTCACAGCTCCCTGTTTCTTTATATAACCTTCTTCAGGATTGACCCTGACATTCTAATTATCAAGAACTTACCATTTTATTTTATTTTACTTTTTTAGCAAAACCAACTTGATTACTTAGTAGATCTCCAACTTTGTAGCCTAGAAGTTGCTTCAGGGTGATCCTGAGAGCAATCCACCCAGTGCATAAAATGAACTGTTTGGATCAGGAACTGTTTATCTCTTTAAGTGTGTTGGTTAGGGAGCTCAAAAGCTTAACTTTCTAACAAAAAAAAAAAAAAAACTTGCATTCTTTTCTGATGGGACACGAAGGAGGAAAGACAAAGTGATTGGGAAAAAAGTTTTAATAGCAGAATAAGACAATGTGACAATTTCTTCTCAATCCACACTATCAAATTTTAGAAGTTTTTTTTTGGTTTTCAGATTTTAGTTTTTACTTAAAACAATTCCTACATGTGTTTAACTCTTTGAGGTAGGAGGGAACTAAAGTAGAAAAAAATAACACTCAATAACATCTAGAGAAATTTTGTTTACCAGTGAGTTTTATGCTTTAATTCAAAGGTTTTACAGCATAGTTACACATAGATTATAAGATTGAGGTTCAAATTAAGGCTACATATGATAACAGATTAATGTTTATGGAAGGTATGTGTCTATGTTCCATTAGTCTGAGCATAAATTTTTACATGAAATACTGGTTAAATAAATGGCATTTTTGATTTTAGTAAATGTCAAATTCTAGAATATTAGTTGCTTGTTTTAATTAAAAATTAAGAATTATAAAAGATTTATTTAAGAAAAAAGAAAAATAAATAAATAAATTAAGATTTAATGTTTCATCCATCTCTATCATACCTCCTAGTATACTATCTATGTCTAATTGAGTAAAGGAACAACAAACAACAGTTCTATTTGAAGAACCTGAACTCAAGTGTTGAACTATGGTTTTAGAAAAGTAAGCAATGTTGACATTGAAGCAGTTTGATAAAAGAAAAAAATATATGTTCTTGTAAATTGTTCTCTTTTTTTTCCTAGAAAAAAGGTAAATACATCTCAAATAAAAATCATTTTTGATCTCTGATATTCTCTACCATTCTTCTTGGGTTATCTGTCTTTTCAAATCACAAAGTTGTTGTTTCTTGGTAACTTATTCAAATATAGTTAGTCTCACATGTTTTAAGTTGTGGTTCACCCCATCTTGTGTGAATTGACAAATAAATACAAATAAATTCATACTTCTACATCAGGTATCTTTTAGAACAAAAAAAATATCGTTCTTTAAATTAATATTGTAGTACTTAAGGACTATCAGCAAATGTACTTTATACTTTATTTCAGTGTTTTAATTGTAATACTCAAATCTTTTATATGTAAATGGTTTGTTGTAAAGAAAATCACCCACCTCAAAACCAGAGTCATAAAACAGGCCCACGGTTTTTATAAAACATTTTCCCATTAAATTCTGGGGAAAAAGCCCACCCCTCTCAATAAACCTGGAGCAATGAGGTCCAAAAACAAACAATCTTGCTTTTCTTCACTCTGGGATTATCTGAATATACAGTATGTAGATCTAATGAATACAGAGGGGAGTAACCATCCCTCTTCCTACTTTCTACTACAACACTGATTCTCAGACTCTACCTGACACAGTGTATTTTCCTGTTCTTTCAAATACTAAGACATGGGATTTGGGTACAGCAAATTCTAAGAGTAATATAAGTCTGCTCTTATAATTTTAAAAGCCCCCATGTTCTATGGTAGATTCAAGACACTGTCACTTTTTTATTATTCTGGAATTGTCTGATATTTTTTATAAAGTTTCATACTTTGCAGTTTACTTCATTTTTATTTTTTAAAATATCAAGCATTATAAATTTTATAAAGGACCTGTGTTACTTTTCCTTTTCTTCTATCTTTACTAAGGTATGAATATACATAAAATTTGAATAAATGTTTTATATATAACTTAATGTTCTTAGGAGTCTACATATTATAAAATGATTGCCACAAAAAATACCTATAGCACCTCATTGTTTATTTAAGCATCTTTTATGTGTAATTAGACAGTTAAGTCCAATTATTCTCAATAATAAAGTTCTATCCTTTAAAAATACAGTTACTTTAGAGTATACTCACCCCACATAACTAAACAACTGGCCCATTTCTCTTAATTTTTCTAACTCTTAGTGTTAGGTAATCACCTTTTAGTTCTGTGCTTCAGTGATTGTGGGTCTTGAAGATTCCACTTAAAATTGAGACCACGAATCTTTAGTTCTCTGCATTATTGGGTCATCTGATAATGGACATTTTGTTGTTTCAATATCTTGACCATTGTGAATAATGTTTTTGTAAGTATAGATTTGTAGATGAGTCTCCCATATACCAATTTAATTCCCTTTGGACATTGTCCCAGAAATAAGATTTCTAGATCTTACTTAAATTCTTTTTATACTTTTTCTGATGACATCATACTGTTTTGCTCAGTTTACCATAAATGAGCAATATATAAATCTACTTTTCTTGATGCTGTCAGAATTTGGTATCATTTTAATATAAAGATATTCAATCCGATATGCCATGACATCTCATTGTGGTTATAATTTGATTTTTCTAGAAAATCAGTTGATGCTGACGTCACATTCCTGATCTGTTGGCAAATTTCATTATTTATTTCTTGATGAATGCCTATGCACTTTCTTACCATCTGTAAATAACTTTCCCAGGTTTATTTTTTAATTTCTTTGTTTGTTCATTTCTTTATATCTTTTATGTGTCATCAAATTGCTTAGGAGATATTGACAGAATTATACAAATTGCTCCTCAGATATGTGCCTTACAAATATTTCTTTTATTAAACTTTTCACCCTGTTTTTTGTTTTGCTCTTATGCAGAACACTTATCACTTATACATGGATATTTTTGTTTTTCAGATTTATGTATAAAGTCAATAAGGACATAGCCTAAAGTTACCATTGTTTACTATACATAGATAGGTGTAAGTGTTTTCACTCAGTCAAATAAGAATATATTATTTTTCTTCGTCAAGGAAGGATAGAACATTTTACAAGATATGTCCCATATTACTTAACAAAGTTTTAACACATTAAGAATAGGGAGTGGCTCTTACCTCACTCAAAGCCCTTCTGGAAAACAATTTATTCTCATCTTTGTCTTTTGTTTTACATTCTAACTATCTTGTTATATAGAGGTTTGGAGCTTCTCCAAATTCTGTTTTATGTAATGTCTATTAATTTATCTTGTTAATTTTATTAAAATATCAAAGCATTAAGGCAAAATGGATTGTCAGAGATTACTTGCCACTCTGTGTTGGTTCATTGACTCTAATAAAATGAGGTGTAAATATAACTCAAACTACACAGTTGGGTTCAGGGAATATTGCTATGGGGAAGGTCACCTTTAGCTATAAGTATGAGATTACCAACTATCTATAACTTAAGCATTCATATTGAAAATGAATAGCATTGTGAGACTAGATATCAATTCTTGAAGACTTTGTGGTAATTCAGAAGGGCTCAGTCTCTTGAACTGAAAAAATAAGTTTTAGAGATTTTTGGAATGAATATGCTTTCTGTCTACTGGGGTCTAAATTTAGCTGGAGCAGGAGGTCAAGCACAACAAAGAAAAATGTATAAGTAGTGTCTTTATCAGAACTAAGTTAACGTAAGAGTCCTGATAGTATCTGAAAGGCTGAGCATAGGGTCACACTCTGAAGGCATAACCAGACTGAGCTCTGTGAATTTGACGCTAGCTGGGTTTACATACTGATTTCTAAATCATACAATCTAGGGAGAGAACCTGTTCAAAAATGTAGCTAGAGTATCATCTGTGTTTATATGCCTTTACGCAAAAAAGTGTATGTGCTTGTGGTCTTCCTAAGGCTAGAAAATAGTGTCCAGTGTCATATTTAGTTATTGTTCATTGTTTGAACAATGGTCTTTCTCAATAGCTAGAGATGAGCGGACAGCCAGTAATCACAAAACAAGCTCCTGTTCCCCACCACAGTTGTCCCGTACCAGGCTCATAGGCACATAGACCGGCTTGACTTTCTATGTGGGTGGTGGGTCCTGTGCCTTAGATCCTCACACTTGCACAGTAGGCATTTCCCAAACGCATCCACTCGAATACTTTTCTTTCTTGATTGTGATAGGTTGGTGCCTCCAATGCTTTAAGTAGACTTCCAATGGAAAAGTGAACAGAGATACAGTGTTGAACTTTTTTGCTCCAGAGCATTTAGTTATCACAACAAAGCTTTACATAAAACTAAGCAGAAACTCCCTAGGAAGGTAGCAAAGCATCGTGATCTTTGCACTAAGTCTGATCTCTGTTGCCTGAAAAACAGAGCTCAGGGCTGTGTCCTGGAAGAAGAATCTATGATAAACATAAGGATAGATTCTATTTGTGGAGGATGCAAAGAATTTGGGGCCTTGTTCAGAAAGAATGAACTTACTCATTGAGAGACAAAGTTCATGGTTAGGGCCTAAAAATGCTCAGGATATTGTGAGAATCCAGGTGAAGTTTGTCTCCTAATAAACTAGCAAAGGGTACCCAGGTGGTCTGATCACTTACTCCCTGGCATTTCAGGTGAACAGGCAACATTCATTTCCTTTCATCAAAGAAAATAGGCTCATGTGATTGACAATCCTGGTTTTTCCAAGTTTACTTCAAGATGTGCTTCCTACATCGTTCAGACTAATAGTAAAATTAAAATACAGTTGGCCTTACTATTAGAACCCACACTAGAACAAACCATGTGTAGCTAACGAATCCGTTAGATAAAAACGCTAAGTGTGAAATAGTTTACCCTTTATTCGATATGTCATTCTTTGGCTCCTTTCTTTTTAACAGGGTTTGTTGCTTCTATCGTTCCTTCTTCCTTTTCTTCTCACTTCCCTTCCTTTCATTATTCTTTTCCATTGATGATTATGCATGAAAATAACACTTACGTGTCAAATTATGGACTTCAAACTATTTATTCTCTATAACTCCCCAATCACAACAACAGTTTTATTTAGGAGAGGATCTTAAAGTAAGTAAAAATGATGCCTATAATGAAGTTAGTTGACAGATTTCTGTAGAGATTTTGGACACTTTTGCTTTCCAGAAATATAAGATGATAAAAAAATTCTCATGATTTGGCCAAACACATTGAAGATAGTATTTTTTACCAAGAAAACCCCAATATTGTTTAACTCTAAAGTGTAAGAGAATGAGGTCAAGCTATTAAATAGAAGCTGACCGATGATGGGCCACACACAATGTGGCAAATTTTTATGGAGACAATTGACGCGATATGTGCAGTTCAACTCTAAATGAAATTCTGACTTCTGAAAGTTCTGGGGCTGACACTGAATTCCAACATGAAGCCTATAGAGATGAGGAAACTGTTTATCAACTTTGTCATATTTAGTTTGGGAGGTGAGGAGGTGAGGAATTGCAGCTGCCAAAAATGACAAGTGACAAGTTATCTTTTTTTAATCTCAAGTGTTTATGTGGGTAGTTGCACTGTCAGTAACATGATTTCTCATGTCATTCCCGTAAAACTGAGATTTTATTCACCACCATGTGGATTCATTTTGACTTGAAATGAGTCAGAGTTATGCTCAACCATTATTTTCCCCTATCATTGCCATTGAAGGAGAATATTGCCGGTGTCGAGAATATTTAAGTTTATGAAGACAATAAAATTAAAAAATTCTGATTTTATTTTTAAATATTGCTTCTCTCATTTTTGAAATTTTTAATATAATTATTTCCTTCTCACCTTTACCTCCTTTAAAGCCTCCTTTCTCTCTTCCAAGTTTCTCACCTCCCTTTTCCATTAATTTTGTTACATATCCATGCATCTAAGTTTATGTACTTGTTTACATATAATAGTCTTAAATTCAAACTGTTAAGTCTTTATAATGTTATTTGAATGCATGTTCAGGGCTGACACTTTGGTTTTGGATACCCAGTTAGCATGCTCATCCCCAGAATCAAAGAAAGACTAAAATATTGGCAGTTTAATTTTGCTAAGGATGGTAAATACCTTAATTACTGCTTTTAATTTAATGAAAATTAAAGTGAGATTTTGATCTCCTTCTTCCCACATTAGTACATTCCAATATAGCTGAACCTTTTGGAAGCTAGTTTGGAAAAATTTTAGGGCAGTTCCAGGACAGCAAGCTACAAAATATGGAGAAATACAGCAATAGCATTATAATTTAAAGTAGGATGAGCCTGGCTCAGGATATATGGTGTTTTAGACTGATGTTTCTAAACCTATATTTTTTTCTATACTTTTCTTTTCATAATTCCAATCTTTTCATGACTCTCATCCAGTATTATGTCAGTAGTAAGTAGTCATGGTTTGGCCATGAAAATGTTCTTTTGTTAACTGAGACACAGAATTTCCATTTTGGGTTCATAGTTTTTTTAAAAAAAATAATGAATTTACAGGAAACATGGGGAAATTTTATTAGAGTTTAAGAGGTCTGGCAAAGTATTAATATTGTTAGTTGCCTTAAGGAGGAAAATGGAAAAGAGGTAAAGAGAAAGCCTTGCCTGTTGCAATGCAATTTGACAAACCGACACAAAATAGAGTGGAAACAGGGAAGGGAAAAAATCACAGTACTTGCAGAAGCATTTCCAGGCTTTCTACTGTACCTTAAAGATGAAAAAAATACATAGAAATAAGGAAATTCAAGTTATCTATTCCGTAGGATGTCTAAACACACAGGCAGTTTCGCTGGAAGAGCCTATTTATTTTTTTGGCTTGGAAACTCCATAATTGTATCACCAATAAAGGGGTTCCTATGAAAGATAAGTGTGTTATACCCCTAAAGGAATAATACCACCCATATTGTTAGCATATTCAAGTGAATCAGGTCCAAAAAAAAGAATAAAGTGATAGACTCCTGACCAAGCTGCATTAACTCTTTTTCTTCCCCCCTTTATTTCCAGACAGGGTTTCTCTGTGGGACAGCTCTAGCTATCCTGGAGCTATCTCTTGGAGACCAGGCTGGTTTAGAGCTCACAGAGATCAGCCTTCCTTTGCCTCTAGAGTGCAAAGTAGAGAATGGATCTCAATGAGCAAAACCATGGTTTGTAGGTTTGCATTTATTCTTGATGTTTTCAGAAGACAAATTTAATTTTGAAGGTTGCCTGTATTCCTCAATACATGCCCCTGACTCTGATTATGAAGTTTAATCAGCACACTTTTATCTTCTGCCACATCATCTTATTCTAAATAACATGCAAAGCACATTTAAAAGTGGGCCTAATATCATAGAGGCTTCATGTTGGCAGCTTCTTGTCTGCATCTAATCATCACCACTGGTAAATTATATACACAGACAAGTATGAAACATCTACCTTATTCAGTATTGTCTCTACAAACAAGGAAAAGTGAAATTTTATTAGCTGGATCATCAATTCACTGCATCTGAAAGGTAAGATATATGCATTATTTTCATTCTTTGGAATCTGCAAATCTCATCCAGAAACCCTATCAAACTGTGAAAAAAAGAGGTCATTCTCAATTGAAATATAATTGTGGCATTTCTATTATAAGCAGGGTGTAAATTTAAACATTTTTTTACTTTATGATACACAGAGTCTCAAAATAGACAAAAAAACTTGCATGACACCTATTTGTCATTTTTTAGGAGGGTCTTCTCCCCGGAAAATCACCAGTAGGTTGTCAATTTTACTTCTTTTACTATCTTTGACAATGTCGCATTGACCATGAACGAAAGAAATCCCGAATGTACTAAAATTAATGTTCTCTTTACACTGCTGTCACAAATGAATGGGTTTTCAAACAGAAATTATACAAGGAAAATTGCTTTCCGAACAGAACCACATTCTGCAAGAAAAAATGTCATGCCACTATTTACTTGTCTGACCAATGCATAGGTGTCTTGGAAATAGAGTTTATTACAAAGAAGTGTGATGTGCCTTTGACAGATACTGCAGCAAAAATACTATTGAGAAATGTTGCTTGGTCAACACAAAGCAATTACTTGTCAGAGAGACCACTGAAGGAATGACATTCGCTTCTAACGCTCTATTACAAAACTAACATTCAAAGCATTTGAGTCTTTAAAACTGTCAATCATGTACAAATCATATTGTTAAATTATATTAATTGTGTATGTCAGAATCCACAAGTATCTCCTAATATGTATCCCTCAAATACTTTGACAGCATATTTATTTACTCATCTATAACATCTTGTAATCAGTATTATTCAGAAGTGACAATTATTAGAGTTTCTCTTATCAGGGAAAAATTTCTAATTCACTCATCTTTTATGCTCAGTGATTAATCATATAAACTTGTTTTGGGCTCAGCTCCAAGTAGAAGGCTGAGGGTTTTATAAAAGATCACCAGATGTGGAGAGCAAACTTCAAATAAAAGAATGATGCAGAGATTGTGAAAATGCCATGTTTGGAGTATTGAAAAACCTCATCCACAAGATTATATGCAGGTGGCCCTCGATTTACAGTGTGTTATGTCTTACTCACCTCAATTTCAGCATGCAAAATATATCCTAATTTGGAAATACCTTTAACACATCTAACTCGTCTGAGGATAATAGCTCATCATCATAGCAGACTTTAATGTTTCTTTCCACACGTATTCAGTTGTCTGATATGATCTATGAATCTCTGTCACCACCATGGACCACACATAGCACCTTATTTTAATATACAGCCCTTGAAAATGATAAATATTAAGCATCAAATTTCTAAAAAGAAGAGCTATCACTCTCACATCTTTTTTAATTTGAAATTTTTTAAGTCAAACCATCATAAGTTCTGCATCTTCTACAATTATTTATACAGCAATTTCACTAAATTCAAATCTCAAGAACATTTTTATTAGACTATTTTACCCTATATTTCTGTTCTTATTCCAATATTTATGAAGTGTTTAGTATGTTACAGCTTCTTTGCCAAAGACTGACAATATTTTTTCTGTCTTTACAAACTACTGAGAAGAAATTTACAATTCTTGGTAAAGTTCTATGTTACCCAAAAAAGAAACAAGATCTTGAGAAATAAATAAAAACTGCATAGGATTTCACAGTCCTAAAATGCCAAGCAGTCTTCATTAAATATCTCTTTTTTTTTTATAACAGCTGATCAGTGATCAGTTCCTTGCATTCAGTTTTTTCACTTTATCAACAAAGTTGCTTTAGTTGGCTATATTCTCTCATCTGAATGTGATCCTTTAACCAATCACTGCCACCATTTCAATGAAAATATGTTTTCTGTAATAAAAGAAAACCAAAAATTACAAAATCAAAAGCAAAATGAAAAGAACATTCTAATCTCTAATTCTCAACTAACCAACTCAGATGCTTGAATGATTTCTCTGCTCAACATGGCATCCAAACTAATAGGCTCACTTTGTGTTTCCTTATAAATTTTGGAGGAATAGCCTCATCAATGATACTGCACTAATGGGATTGTGCGTCACTGCTTTCCCCCACACCTACTCGACCTTCATATCAAAACGCTCATTTTGCAGCATTGATTTCTCTAAAAAGGCTGGGGATGTGGTGTGATCTCGAGGCATTCTTTTAGGACTTACCTAAGTCATAAAATTGGTATATTACAACCCATTCCTTCTGAGGTTGTTCATACTTCTTCTCTTTAAACATAATTTGGTAGAAAAAAAATAGTCCCCACATCTAAAAATTCAACTCTCTAGCTAATTAACTAGTGTTTTTAATAGTATGGAGAATGGTAGACAGTACTAAGAAAAGAGAGAGAAGGGGAAGGTCGGACGGAGAGGGGAAAAACAAACAACAAGAAAAAGAGAGAGCAAGAGAGAGATTGGCAGCATTCAGTGGAATAGTTATTCTTTTTCTTTTTTTCAGTGAAAATGCTACACATAAACACTTGAGGTTGTTTCAATACAAAACATGAATTTCTCAGGCCAAGTAGGGCTCTCAGAAAATTAATAATAACATTTCCAAATATACTATATATTCTTTTTCTTATTTTCTTTTATATGCTTAGTTGTAAACTCATATTCTCAATTTTTCAATAATATATTGTATATGTTATTAAATATAAGATGATAGATGTTGTTTGTAGGTTTCTGTAGGGTTAATTAATTAATCATTTTATCTTTCAGGTTGAATAGTTTCTGGGATATAATAAAATTTTTCTTTACAGGATCCCTGAATATAGTAGAAAATAGAAACTCTAATGAACAAAAATAAGTACATACACACACATACATACATGAAAAAGTACCAAGGGTTAGACTGTTCTGTTAATTTTTAGAATGGATAACTACTTAAGCCAGAATATGTGAAAATAAAGAAATTGGAAATTTGATGATTTATAGGAATTTGATTAATAAGCATGAATATATATATATATATATTTGGTTTTTCGAGACAGGGTTTCACTGTGGCTTTGGAGCCTGTCCTGGAATTAGCTCCGTAGACCAGGCTACGGACACTGATGGAAGTGTAGAAGTATGTGCAATTGCCAGGAAAACAATTAATGGAGTCTGGGTACCAAAATAATAGAGATACAATGCTACAGCAGCATATTTGAAATCAGAGGGAAACACTATAAAATCTCCTAATTAATTCAACTGTCACTTAGATGAATGATGCAAATGTCTGTTCATTTTCAGAGAATTTTTATTAGTAAAATACACAGAGGTAAGAGTAATGATTTCACAAAGAAATTAGGAAGCTGTTTTATTAATCCAAGTGTGAGACCAATGAAATCTAAGTTAAAGGTTTATCAGTATTTTGTAGATAATTGCTGAGGCTCACAGAATATTAGGAATTAATTGTAGGGATTTACTTTTTATTGAGAACTTCATATTTGAATATTAAGTGCTTTGATCGAATCCATGCCATATTTTCTGCTTTCCAGTTCCTTCTCTATCCCATACCCCTCTTCTCTACCAAATTAATTGTGCCCTCTCTTGTTTTCTGTCAGTCAGTCTTTTAACTAAGTCTATTTAGAACTGCCTATAGGTACATGGACGCAGAATCATCTGCTGGAACATGGGTAGCCTTTCAGGGTTATATCCCTAAAGCAAACATACTCTGCCTCTTTTATCAATCATCAGTTTCTTTTTGCTATTTGTCTAGTTTTGTGATATTATGAGCCCATTGCTGATTCATGCTTAATTTTTGGTTGACTCGAACTTGTATAGCTCATGGTCACAGAGTCACAGTTATTGTTTATAATGGTCCTGCCATGTCCCAAAGTAATGATGAATTGCAACTGCCCATTAATTTTGGCTCTAATATTCTTGCTTTCCTCACTTCTGCCATGATACTGGAGGGACTGGTACGATGTATAGGTTCCATTTAAAGAGGAGTACTCTACTGTCTTTTATTCTTTGCATGAAGACAAGTTGTGGGTATTTAAAAATTTGATTTCTACTGAAATAATAACATTTCTCTTAAAAACATTGAGAGACAATATAATCTATGAACATGATGATTATAATGCAGTGGCCAGTTTAATAATATATTACAGTTTAGGAGAATAAGTTCTTTCTTAAAGCCTAAGACTAGTCAGTCATGAGATTTTGTCTCATCTTACAGTGGCAGGAATGAGTTGTGTCTTGCAGAGAGGACTGAAACTTTTTCAGAATGTAGTTGGTTACTCCCTGTATTATTTACATTCTGTTGCTATGAAAAGGCAACATGGCCAAAGACAATTTATGGATGAAAAGTTTATTTTGACTTACTGCCCCAGAGGCAGAGTCCAAAAAGGTGAGGGAAACATAGAAATAGGCAGCAAGATAAAGAACTGGTAAAGCATTGTTCCATTCACATTCAAGAAGCAGAAAGAGCAGAGTAAAAGTGATGTGCCTATAAATGTGCAAAGCTCATGCCAAGTGACACACTTCCTCCATCAAAGTTATGGCTCCTAAAGGATCCATAACCTCAAGTAACATCTCCAACTGGAAAAAAAATTGCTGAAATGTCTGAGCATATGTGGAACATTATTCTTAAATTATCACCATCTGATCCCTAGCTCTCACATGCTGGTGACCAAACCATTATGCAAAAATGCATTTAGTACAACTTCTAAATTCCCCATACCCATGAACAGTCTCAGCACTTTTCTAAAATCCAAAGTCCAAAGTCTTTTATGAGTTTAAAGACAATTTCTTAACTGTTAAATCTTGTGGGTGGGAACACAAATCACAGTCATTCTTATAAAATGAAACAGAATAAACTATTCTGCTACAAAAGAAGCAAGAGCAAAAAACAGCAGGACAAACACCAATTCTTGTAGCATCATGTCCAGCATCTTTATTTAACTTCAGACTCTAGATGACTATGCTCCTTAAGCTACGCTGTCTGCAACATGCATCTTTTGGGCTACCTGTATGCGGCTTACTTTAGGGGATGTTTTATGGCTCTGGGATTTCTAACAACCATGGCTCTACACCGAAATCCAGGCTTCACTTTCACAACTTCACATTTTGGGTTCTAATGGCCTTCCAAGGACTCCCCTGTGGCGTTTACATGGCATCAGTGGTTCCCAGAAACTGCAGAGGAAAATAAAATGTCACATTGGCTTTTCATATTTCATGTTTCCCAAGCCAATACCATGTGCACAACACTAGCAAATTCTACAGCCATCTTGAGAGGAACAATCACACCTACGAATCACATTTTCAGCAGGTTTGTATGCTCTTATTTTCAAGAAGCAGAAAACTTCTCAGATGATTTTCTTTCAGAATTTGAAAATCCATCTGTTTGGTGTCTTGTCCTGAGGATTCCATCCCTATTTTTCAGTTTGGAACAGGAAGTCTCTTCTTGAGGACAATCTTAGCTGCAGAGTTAAGTTCAGTAATCTCTCTTTGCAGTGCCATTTTATGATTCTTTTCATTTAATCTACTTGCTCCAATACTTCTTATTCTTTTATACTCTATTCCATCCTTTTTCCTGGAGGTCCTACTGCCCATGGACATTAGTGGGCTCTGTGGATACTCCTATTTAAACACATGTATCCCAAGATTCAACACTAGCCTTTACATAGAACTGAGAATATGTGGTATTTGCCTTTCTGAATCTGGGTATCTCACTCAGAATATTTTGAGCTTTTTTTCATTAACCTTTAAGGCTTATATTTTTTCCTTTACTGTTGAATATATATATATATACATGTATGTACATATATATGTACATGTATATATATATATTTTAGGCATTCTGACTGGAGTTACATGAAAGCTCAAAGTGGTTTTAATTTGTATTTTGGTGTTAGCTAAGAATAGTGAACATTATTGAAGATATTTCTCAGTTATTTACTTTTCTTCTTTTGAGAATTTTCTCTTTTATTTCAGGCCCTAATTACTGAGTTATTTATTTTCTAAGTGTTTAGTTTTTTTTTTTATTACTGACTTATTTTTTCCTAGGGGTTTAGGTTTCTTTTTTCTTTTTCTTCCATTTCTTGTTTACTTTATTTAATTTCTAGATACCAAATTTCTGTCATTTATTGATATATAGAGTACTTTTCAAAACAAAGATTTTATTTTTACATGCATAAATGTTTTGCTGGCATGTTTGTATCTGTACCATATGTATACACATATGCCCTGTGTTTACAGATACCAGAAGAGGACATCACATCCCCTGGTACTTGAGTTATGGTGTTGTCCATAGTGGAATATGACCTCCACTTCAACAAATCAAGATAATTTTTCACAGACATGGCCATAGGCCCATCTGATCCAGGCTTCCTCAACTAAACTCATCAACTAAGGCTCCCTTCTAAGACTCTAGACTATTTCAAGTTGACAGCTGACTTTAACCTAGACAATTCTACTCCTAGTTAATTGGGCACATAATTCAATCACGTTAGACAATTACTTTTCATTTATTCTCCTCCAAATTCTTGCTGTTATCATAATTTAAGTATAAAACAACTTAAAAGATTCTGTCTTTCAAAAGTTTTAAGGGCAAAATTCAACATCTCTTTAAAAGGTCATAGTTTCTTTACTGAGGTATTCTGAATACTTAAAAATCAGCTATATACTTCATTATTCTAGGAAAATGGAACCAAATTCCACCTGTATCCAGATCAAAGCACTGCCAAATCAAGCACTGTAAATAACTTAGTGTTTAAGATACAGAATTCAATGGGACTGTCTAGAATGACTTCAGTATCTTCATCACTCTATGTCTGCCATTCTCAGAATAAGTGCTGGATACTTATCCAAAGCCAGTTTTATTACACACACACACACACACACACACACACACACACACCACTGTAATTGATAGTCATCCTACAGTTCTATGTAATAATAGTCCTTATCACATTGGAGAACAATATAAGTTCTCCACTGTAATTACACTTTCACCTTCACCAATAGCAATTCAGGCAACACCTACAAAATCTGCAACTTTGCCAAAAGGTGTTATGTATTATATGCTTTCCCACAGAGTTTTTATTCTTTCAATACCAGCACAACATGGGACACAGTTCTATATTCTTTTCCATGTCTAGCTAACAACTTGATGTGGAGCAGGAGCATTAGCATCCCCTTCGACAAGGGCTTCTGTGTGTACTGATCCTGAGGAACTACACCTACCAACACACACATACATGAACACATTGAATCACAGAAATGTTTACCTCAATAATGATATTCTCTCATTAATCACATACCCAGCATCCACTGTTCAGTAATGTTTCATTTAAGTGATGTTGATTTTTCATTAATTACAGATGATTCTACAGTTGCAGATGAGTGATAATAACAAAGTTTTTTTAAATATAATAAATTTGTTAATCATTAGGTGATTACTACATTGTATATTTATTGTAAGAAATGTAATCTCTATCCTAATTTCTCTGAAATTCACCTCCCATTTCCAACTTCTCCCAAGCATTTAAAGCACTTACATTTCACTGAAACTTCATATAAAACCTTTGTTTTTTCTATTTTTCTCAACATTTTTCTAGTTTAAAATTTTCAAGTCTCAGGAATTTCATACATGAGTATACTTTAGTTATATTATTTCTTGTTCTCCACATTCTGTTTACTCATGTGGAAATTCATTAACCCAACAGTTTTTGGTGTACTAGCCCTTAGAATGTGGTCTGAAGTGCTATCTGTGAACGGAGAAACAGAGAGAAGCGTGCTTGCTCTTTTGGAGGGTCAGAGCAGAAGAAAACTAGTGCAGTTCACATCTTCCTGATGCAGAGAGGCAGGACACAGAGGAATCCACCTTGTAGGGTATTCTGTGAGTCTGTTTTCTCTTTCAATCCCATTTCCTTTGTATCCCCATAATAAAGACAATATGTAACTCTCACAATACATCTTGTTTTATCTAGGACCCAATGTGTTTACAGAAAGATTGAGTTGCCAGCTTAAAAAAATAGAGGACCATGGGTATCTAGATGTCTAAAAAGAAAGAAAAGCTATCAAAAAAAAAAACCAATCTATGTTACAAATATTCTCTGCAGGGCAAAATCTCACTACCTAAACATCTATATCTCTTTCCTTCTCAACAAAGTTGTAGTATTGACTCAACTAAAAATCAAAGCTGGCTTTGGCATTGAAGCATGGTTCTTTCCTTCTCTAAATCCAAACATGCTGTTAATGAAAATCCACAATTATTTTAATAATCTCAGTCATTTGCTAATTATATATAGACTGGACATATGGCATGTGTTTCTTGCTTGATGTTTTTCATGTTGGTTGTAACTCTGTTTTTTGTATGTTTTTACCTTTTCTTTTTCTTGGACAACATTTGATATTTGTTCTTGTTCTTATTTTATATAGTTTTATATTCGATTTAAAATCCTTTTCTTTCTCCTAGACAACACTAAATATTTGTTCTTATTGTATATAGTTGTGTATTTAGGTTAGAATCCTTTTATTTAGACAAAAGGGGAAATCATAAACCAATAACTTTAGTGGTTCTGGCTCTTAGGGTATGGTCTGAGGTGCTACCTGTGGACTAATAAGCAAAGAGAAGAGGCATGCACACTCTCTTGGGAGGTTGGAGCACAAGCAAGCTTATGCAATTGTTAAGTTCTCCCCAGGGCAAAGAAGTGGGACACAATGGCTTCTACCTTGTTCATTCATCCATGAGTCTATGTTTTCCTTATCAATCCATTTTCTTTGTAACCTCACAATAAAGAGAACGTAATACTTAATATACCACTTTATACTCTCCTATCTTTTCCTGTCTCTCTAAAATTACCTTTTCTACTATAATTTATAACTTCAAACATAACACATATTCATATACATAATTATATATATATAATTAATATATATATATATATATTAGCATCAAAGTACCCATAGAACATTAGGCTCCAAACATTCTCCCATTAAACTGTAATTGTATATTCAGTGTCTTTTCAAGCTTAAAAATCTAAGCAATTTCACAATCCTTAAAAAAAGAACATCACAGCAACATTCCTCATTCTGAATACCAGTATCTATCCTAATTTCACTCTGGTGCTAGGATAAGCCATTCTGACAAAAGGCTACTTGAGAAAGAGGGATTTTACTTCAAGTTATACCTTCAGGTCACAGTGCATCACGATAATATTTGGGAGAATAATTGAATCACAGATGTGGTGGTTTCCATGGAAATGGCCCCCACAGGCTCAGAAAGAGTGGCACTATTTGGATGTGTGGCCTTCTTGGAGTAGACGTGATCTTCTTGGAGGAAGTGTGTCACTTGTGACTGGCTTTGGGGTCTCAGATGCTCAAGCGTTGCTGAGTGTTTCACTCTCTCTAACTGCTGCATACTAATATAGATACAGAACACTTATCTGCCTATGCTGCATCATGTATGCCTGTGTGCTGTCATGTTTCCCATCACAACAATAATTGACTAAACCTCTGAGCTGTAAGCCTGTCCCAGTTAAATGCTGTCTTTATAAGAGTTGCTATGTTCATGGTATCTCTTTACAGGAATGGAAACCTAAGCTAACACAGAAATTGGAGCCGTGCAATGGGTATTGCCTTGATAGACCTGACCATACTTTTATTTGGAGGGATGTGGAGTTCTGGATTTTTTGGAGTAGAAAAGTAGCTGACTGCTTTAAAAAGGTGTAGGTGGAGACTATTCATTCATTTCTCAACTTACCAGACCGAAACTATATCAATTACAACTGTGTTCAGCCAATAGTTTAGGCTTATTCTTGGCTAACTCTTATATCTTAAATTAATTCATTTTCATCAATATATGTATCATTACAAGGCTATGACCTACCAGTAAGATTTCAGGGCATCTGTTTCCTTCAACAGTTACTTGGTGTCTCTTCAACTCTGCCTACTCTCTCTATATATCTCTGTTCATATTTTCTGTCTGGCTTTAATATGTTAAGCCATTAAACAAAAGCAGTTTCTTTATTAACCAATGATAATAAAACATAGTCACAAATTGCAGAGAGGAATCCCACATCATTAAGGAGAAGCTAATTGGACATAATAGTAGGAATATGGAAGACAGTAGGTCTTGGGTTTATTTGAGCTGTGGGGACCTGCCTAAAGATGTTTCCAAGACTACTATGTAGCCTAGAAACTATTCTTGTAATATTTTGTCAAATAATATGGCTACTAGGAAAAACCTCCCTGAGGTTAATTTGAAGAATTATGGATTAACAGGTTTAGCTGCGGAAATTTAAAAAAAAAAATTACCATTGACTATATTATATGGCTATTATTGGCTAATCTCATGCGGATTAATAATAAAGAGGATCAAGCTTAGCACAGAAAAATACAAAACTAAAAGGACTTGGAGATCTGAAATAAAAGTGAAAAGGACTTAAAGAAAATTTTAGGGCCAGCCATACTCGTACATACTTTTAATCCGAGTACTCACTAGAAAGGAAGAGGCTGACAGACTATGAGTTAAAGTCTAGACTGGTCTAAAGAGCAAGTTCCAGGATAGCTAGGTGTAGGCAATGAATGAAACAATAAAAACAAGCAAAAGAAAAAAAACAGAAAGATCTTAGAATGTAATTGAATGAGGAATCAATAATCCAGCACCAGCAAGTAATAGAACTTAGCAATTTTATTCACATGGTGTTGGCTTTAGAGTCAAGAAACTAATGAAAAGTTTATGGAAACTCCCTCCAGGACTAAGGAAAGCTGCTGAAATCAGGCATGAGGCAGAGGTGACCCTGCACGCAAGACTAGAAAGGTCATTGTATGGATCTATAATAATGAAGGCAGCATTGCCTTTTAGACCTCAAAATGCTGGAGATTATAGAGTCCTGGTATACCTCCTGAGAAGATCTACTAATAGGGAGCAGAAGCAGTCCAAGAAAAAGAAGTGCGTTGCAATCAACACAACTGAAGAAAGTTAGAGATCTGAACAACACTTTGATATCAGACATGGAAATGCATAGTTTAGAGTTTCCCAAGCTGGTTTTCAGTCTTGTTTTGGTTCACTATTTCCTCATTATTCTCCCTTTCCCCCCTTTTGAAAAAATATTGTAGATTCTATGCCATTGTATGTTGGAAGTATGTGGTTTGTTATATCATCATCATCAATATTATTATTATTATTACTATTTTACAGAGGTTTTCAGTTAAATGTTTGGATTGGTCTTGGAAGAGACTTTGAACTTTGCCCTTTTAAACAGGGTTCAAACTGATAGACTATAGCAACTTTTGTAGTTAGATATGGCTTTGTGAATTATGATATGGCTACAAGCATATGAGGTTCAGGGAGTGGAATGTGCTGGTTTGAATGAAAATGGCTTAGTTAGAGTACATTTGGTATTGTTGGAGGAAGCATGTCACTGAGAGTGGGCTTCGAGGTCTCAGATGCTCAAACTAGGCCCACAAAGTGTTACACTCTTTCTTATTGCTGCCTGGCAATCAAGATGTAGAATTCCCAGCTAACACTCCATCCCCATATCTGCCTGTATGCTACCATGCTTTCTACCATGGCAATAATGGCCTAAAACTCTGACCTATAAGACAGTGCCAATTAAATGCTTTCCTTTATAAGAGTTGTTATAGCTGTGGGGTCTCTTCACAGCAATAGAAATCATAACTAAGACAAGAGATTTATGCAAAACCATTTAGAAACATTGGTTATGGGCTCATTTCCTGGTTCACTCCCTGGTTCATGTTCAGCAAGCCTGCTTAAACAGCTATGGCAACCTGCCTAGTGATGATGATGCCAAAATTAGGTTGTGCCATCCATATCATTTAATAATGTCACAAACATGGCCATTGGCCAATCTGACCCGGGCAGTTTTTCAATGGAGACCCCCACATATATCTATAAGCTATATCAGGTTTAAAACAGAAACTAAGAAGACCATCAGGAAATAAGCCTAAATTATGTTTAGGAAGATACTTAGGAAAACAATTTCAATAATAGAGACACAGAGAAAAAGGGGAACTAGAGAAAGAATGACAGTGTATTTTTATGAAATAGAATTACACTTCTATTCTCATCAATCCCCTCAGCCTTTATCAATTACCCTCGCTTGAAATCCTCTCATGCCCACCTACTCTCAAGGTGATAGTCTTTTTCTTCTTTAAACTAATTAAATTTATTTATAAAATGACACTCCATCTTTTTTTATTTTAGTTCATCACTAATTTATAAAATGTTTTACTCCTCCAATGATTTCTGCTCATGAGAAAATCAAGATAAGATTTCCAGTGTAGCTGGGGGGTGGTGGCGCACGCCTTTAATCCTAGCACTCGGGAGGCAGAGGCAGGCGGATCTCTGTGAGTTCGAGGCCAGCCTGGTCTACAGAGCTAGTTCAAGGAACCAAAAACTATGGAGAAACCCTGTCTTGAAAAATAAAAAAAAAAAAGATTTCCGGTGTAGAGAAGAAATCCAAAACTAGAAAATGACTATGATCAAAATTAAATAATAGACTAGTGGTATCTTAAGTACTAAAAATAACATAGAAACTGAATTTGCAATGGTTGGATAAATAATATATATATATTATATATCCAAATATATTTATCTGAAAATAAGTGTTATTAATTATTCAAAAGACTTATGGAAAATTAAAAATAAATAAGTGATTGTTATGTTTGAAAAAATGTGAAAGAGTAATAGAGAAATTGATATTTCATAAATTGATAATAGAAAAACTTATGAAGAATGATTAATAATACTTCAAGAAAAGGTCAGAGAATGTTCCGCAGTTATTGTGGAATCAGGCAAACATCAGTTAATGAAAACCCATAAACACTAAGAGAAGTGGTAAGGAAGAAATTAAACAAAACCATTTATTACTTATGGAACTGAAAGAAATAGAAATTTTTATTCTATTAAATTTATGGAAATTTAATAAATATCTAGAAAGAGAAACTATTTTATTTGAAAATGATCAGTGGGTTGTTGGTAGACATACTGTCACCTGCGATAATGTAAGCAGGAAACCAAGGAAGAATATTCTGAAGAGATTGAGGGAAAACAAATTGCCTTTGGAGACTTCAATATATGCAAAGTATTGAAATATAAATACTTGTTATCAAAATATAAAAGTTTACGTTTATGGTCAATTTTGAAATTAAATAATTTAGACAAATAAAAATAATTACAAATGTGAAATTTGATATAAAAACTGGAGCAGTTTATATGTAATAAATGTAACAGTAGGGTAACTCAAGAAATAACATCAAATCATGCTGATAATAAAAATATTTCATGAGAATATGAGGAATTGTAACCATATCTCGAGAACAATGGAAAAGAAGCTTCAGAATTGTGACAGAATAAAATATTAGGATTTATAGGGAAAAGAGTGGTACCCTTTAAACATTTTTAAATTTACCTTCTTTATTGATTCTTTGGAGTTTCACATTATGCACCCCAATTCCACTCACCTTCTGAGCCGTCCTCATCCTCCCGTAACACCTGCAGCACCCCCTACAAAACTAAACAAAATAAAACAAAGCAACCAGCCAACTAACCAAACAGAAACGAAAGGAACACCCTCCCCTCAAAAAAAATACCTCTCCACTTCTTTCCTGACTCTTCATTACCTTTTCATTCGTCCTGGTAGCATTAGGTACCTCCATGTGTCATATAATATATTTTTTTGTCCTATAAATTTCACTAGCAAATGTTCTTTGTGAGGAGTCACTCCTATGACTCAAGGTCTCTGGTTTCTGGTACATCATCATCTTTGGATCCTAACTGGCACTCCTCTGGAAAACCCACTGATTGAATCTTGAATACGCTGTGGGTGTTGTTCCTCTCAGCACCAGTCACTTCAGGAGCTCCGGAAGGCCGTAGGTAGGGGAGATGTAAGGGTGGGTCAACCCAGTGCACAGCTGTGGGCCTGGGTGATAGCTGAGCTGATCAGTCTGAACCACAGGGGCCACTCATCTCAGACAAGGGAGCAGAGTCAGATCTTCTACACTCATACACTCAGGGTCCCATTGGTTCACCCTCACTTGTGGTGAGGGGGGGCATCTTTCCAGAGTGCAGAGGACAGCTCTCCTGTGAGGTTCAGGACCAGATTTTTTACTGCATGTCCAGTGAGAGGCAGGGCCAGCTTAACCTAGGCCAGAGAAGGACAGGACAGGTCAGCAAGGTCCTCTGATATCATCTCCTATAGTTACTAAGGGCTTTTGAGGTCACATGGACCACAGACAGCAACACAGACCCCAGCTGCAGCTGGACCATGGACTCTGACATCACTCTTGGCAACAGCTAGGGTCTAGATGACATCCTGGCTGTGACTGAAAGCACTGTACACTCAGATAGTTATGGTTATGGTGGCAGCATGGCACCCGGACACCATCAAGGACTCAGGTTATGACCCCAACCCTGGGTGTCTATTTGACTTTTGGTAGCAAAAATGGACACAGAATTCAGCACAGTCTCAGCCACAGCAGGCTCATGGTCCTTGGCAGCGGGCTAATCTGAGTATCACCAATACTCCAGATGGCAGCACAGGCCCTTTCTTATTTCAAGCTAATAATATCAGATTAGATTAAGATTGTTTAATTTTCCTGAAAAAAAAAATAAATAAGAGCATAAATAAAGCAGACCACATCTGTAAAATCTAAAGACAGAAAAGAAGAAGAAGATAGAGCTCATGGTATTTTATTACAAATATATTCACTAAAATAAATTTTTAAATACACTTTACATGTTGTATATCATAATAGATATTATTCTAATAACTTCCCATTTGCATCAACTCAGTTTCAAACAGACAGTACAATGTATGGGGTTTTAAGAGAATTCTAAAAAGATACGTGTCTATAAGGTAAGTTATAAAATTCTACCCTGCCCCTACTACTGTACAGAGAAAATGAAACAACATGGTGTAGTCTGCTGCTCTGTTATTATTGTGACAGGCATAACCTGCAGAAACAAGCATCTGCCTCTGGACCATGTTAATGCTAGCAGCGAGGAACGTGATCAGGCTTCTTCAAGTTCACTTCATTGTGACTGAGATAAAGAAAGTAATAGAGGCATCAGCTGATATGCTACTACCTACTTTGAAAGTGGAGAAGGATGTGGAAATCAAAAGATGTGTTACATCATTGTGTTAAATGTATCAATTTTGATTAGTTTTCTACAATAGTTAATTTCATCTTGTCAGAAAATGATGTATGGGTATTTAAATAAGGTTGGCACTGCATATTGCAACATAATAGTAAAATAATTTTACAGAGCCCATTAAGTACAGCTGCAATTAAAATCTATGATTTGGAAACTGCAGTATAACTGATAACATCATGTCTTCTGCAGTACTAATAAGAATTAACAATTGAAGATATCTGAATTAAGTTTCAATAAATCTCAAAGTAATTGCTAATACTAAAGGTCTGATGAACTAGATGTCCAATATTAAGTCTCTTCAAAAAACATTAGAGGAGTGGGAGAGATGGGTCAGAGGTTAAGATAATGTGTAGTTCTTGAAGAGGACTACATTAGATTCCCACAACCCACATGGTAACTTCAGTTCCAGGGAATCCAATGACTTCTTCTGGCCTCTAAATCATTGCCTACCTGTGGTTCACAGACATGTATACAGGAAAAAAATCATACAAAAATAATAAAATAAATTTAAATTTAGATGTATTCACTTTATTTTATGTGTGAATACTTCAATGCAGGTGTGTTTGTCTATCATTTATGTGATAGTCAGAGGTCAGAAGATGGCTTTAGAAACACTAGAACTAACGATACAGATGGTATTATGATACGAATCATATGTGAGTAATTGGTTTCAAACCCAGGCCTTTTTTTTTTTTACTGATTTTTATTGAGCTCTACATTTTTTCTCAGCTCCCCTCCCTGTCTCTCCCCTCCCCTTTAACCCTCTCCCAATTTACTCAGGAGATCTTGTCTTCTTCTACATCCCATGTAGATTAGATCTATGTATGTCTCTCTTAGGGTCCTCATTGTGGTCTAGGTTTTCTATACTTGTGATTTGTGAGCTGGTTTTCTTTGCTTCATGTTTTAAAACCACTTATGAGTGAGTACATGTGATAATTGTCTTTCTGTGGCTGGGTTATCTCACTTAAAATAATGTTTTCTAGTTCCATCCATTTGCCTGAAAAATTTAAGTTGTCATTATTTTCCACAGAAACAAGGGCTATTAACATTTGACCTATCTCTCCAGCTACCTAACATTAAGTATCTTTGATTAGCATCTAAATTTCTTCAAATTATTTTCAATCCAATAAGATGCTTCCAAGACTGTCACTTCTGTTAACTATGGTCTCTCTCTTAGTCTTGCAACTGGGTGAGCTAACATAAGAAATGTTCATGTGATGGTATATAGAACTTGGTCTTTAATGAAAAATAAATCTCTTCATAAGCAGAAAACACTATTTATAGTATCAAAGCAATTAAATGAAACAAAATCATGATGTCGACAAGCTTAAGTACAATTTATTAATATTGTAGAACCATTTTACCTGTCCGTAATTCCAGAAAAGAAGCCAGGTAACTGGAAACTACATCAGAAATCCCTTAAAAGTATTGGAACAAACAAATGTTTTTAGTTATGTTCTTCTGTTGTGTATGCAAAGTGAAATTGCTATTGCTGTCGTTAGAGTTGCTGTTTAAAACCTTCTACCATTGAACCAATGACATCTATTTATTTTCCTTGACTCTTGACTGAACCCAGTATACTGAAAACAATTTAGATTTCTGTCATTGTCCATTACTGGGTATTTTTTTACATATGTAAATCTGCTATTTATTGTCCATTTAAAAAATAACTTTCCACTCTTTTTTTTTTGAAAAAAATTCCCGCCTCCTCCCAGCCTCCCATTTGCCTCCGCCTACCCCCACTCCTCTCCCCATCCCCCCACTTCTCTCGCGATAAAAACTGGACTCTCTGAACATGGCAGACAATGAGGGCTGATGAGAAGCCAAGGACAATGGCACTGGGCTTTGATCCTACTGCATGTACTGTCTTTGTGGGAGCCTAGCCAGTTTGGATGCTCACCTTCCTAGACCTGGATGAAGTGGGGAGGACCTTGGACTTCCCACAGGTCAGGGAACCATTACTGGGCATTTATACAAAGTGTTGATTTAGTTCCAACTGGCATCAGAAAAGATGTTCTGGTGAGCCAGTGAGATAGGTCAGTGAAGGTGCTTGCTGTGCAAGCTTACTAGGTGAATGTGATATTGTCAGGTGAAGGTAAAAGAAAACTGACTCCTCAGAATTCATGATCTCCGTATTTGTATCATTGGTAGGACTATCTTTGCACCCTCTCAATTGCACACAAGAATTGTGTTAATAAATACAAAATATCAATAGAATTACATCTTGTGATTTATTCTTATCAACACCAGAAAAGAAACAGGGACTTTCCACATTAAACCAATATAATATGAAAAATAGTGATGTGATTTCAGTTAATGTTCATATTAATTTCTTAACAAAAACAATGTGAAAATTTACATGTGAGCAAAGTATAGATAGTATTGGCCTGCCTATCTCTTATTGAGGCTACTAAAATATTACATCAAAGCAGCCTTTGTCTCTGATTGGAGTGCAGAACACACTTCATTTCTGTACTCACAGGTTAAAGCAGTCAGTATGCTTTTTTTTTTCCTGTGAATTCTTTTCTTGGCTCACCTATGGAATGCTCAGCTGGCCATTACTCTTCTTTCAAAAACACTAGGATTATTAGAATGTGGATCCATGCTCATTTCCTCCTGTAGCCCTTATTATCTCCTCAAAAGTCTTTATCTCAAAGAATTTCAGGGAATTTAGTCGATAAAAGTTTCTCATAACTTTATTTTTAGTATCTCTGGCAAAGTCTGAAATGAGCTCCCTCTGAAGATATAAGATGTACTAGAAGATGAGCATCTGTTTTAAGAGGCTGACTTAAGGAATGCTGTGCTGACCAAGGACATCCCGATATTATCAAACATTAGATAGCATTGCATAACCCAGAAAAGAAGTTTCTGAATAGCTTGTGTCCTTAACTGTGTGTGTAATTATCTTCTTTAGGGCAGTTTGTCCTTGTAAGTTCATGACAGTGTGCTGTGTGCTTGCAGTCTGGAAAGAACTATTTGCTTAAATGGTAGCTAATCTATCATAAATAAGAGGAAGTGAAGGAAGGGAATACAAAAAGATCTTCCATTGAAATAACTGAGTACTGTTTTAAAGTAAACTCAAGGGCTTAAGGACAACAGATATAGCATCATAAAAACTGAAACCTTTCACACTCCCATTAGGATAACTAGGAGGAGCAGTGTTAGCAAATCTTCAGGTTTTTTTTTCTAATGTTGCATATAACTAAGTACAAACAGAATGAAGTGAGACTAAATATTATATACAGTCAGGGTATCCAAGTGATAGCTATTGATATACAGTGAGTTGTAAAATTTAAGTGAATTCTTTCAGTATGAATAAATTTGAACATTATTGCACAGTCAGTCCAACTTCCTTCACTTTTTCCCCTGAATTACACTACTTTATAGAGGCAGCATTCTCATCTACAGGTCTGACTTGTGTGCTTTTCTGTACCATATGGAAACGTCTAATGATTATATATATATATAAAATTCTACTTTCAAAGGAGGCCTGTGGCCAATCCTTCTTAAACTATTTGAAGAATGCAAGTATAATGAATGCTCCGAAATGCTTTCTATAATGCCTGTTTCACTCTAATACCAAACCAGTAGAGACAAAACAAAATAATCTACAGGTCAACACGCTTTCTAAACATAGACTCAAAAATGCTCAATAAAATACCTTAAATGGAATACACACATTTATGTTGTGCTCAGAGTGCTAGAGCTGCAAGACAAAGGAAGAAATATCAATGGATACAAATAAGAAAAGGAATTAAAGTATGCTCACTTGCAGATAGCACATACTTTGGAAATTCTGATAATTGTGTCAGAAATTTTCTAGAAATAATGAATTCATCAATGTAAAATGGCACAGAAACAACAACATTTTTTTTCATTTAAATTGATCCTTAAAAAACAAGGCAATTTTGTAGATTTCCTTGAATGACTGAAAATAAGAGAAAATGTTCACACTTGTTGAATAGATCTTAAATAAAAGTTGCAAAAATACTGTTGATAATTATTTAATTAATTCACATGAAAATTTTGTTAAGAAAAGGATACAAATAATTAAAATACCTATTAGTAGGATAAAATTCATACAATAAACACTTAAAACCCCTAATATTTGTGGGAGAACATTAATTCCAGGCAAGGTTTCCACAAAGCAACTGTATACCTCACTGTGGATGCTCCACTTCAGTGCCCAGAATTGTTTTTATATTCCTATCATCCAGTATTGAAACCATGGGCTGATTACAGGGTCAAGATATCAATATCTTAGGTTCCTACTTGTAGCAATCTCTCCTGCCACTTTTTCATTTTTTGAAAGTCATCTTCCATCACCTTATGAGCATTTAATTTTAGCAAGACATCTGACTGATTTTAAAACATACCTGCATTTTTAATTCCACTACTTCATCCCTCCAAGTTAATCAGGTCATTTCCTTCTTTCTGCTTGAATGTATATATCTTTACCCAGCATCCAAACTGAGATGCATCTACCAACAAGACTGATTCACCAGGAAGGCATTAGTATTGCAGTTTAGAGCCTTGTGTTTATAAAATTCTCTGTTAGATTACCCATCATTTCTCTTGACAGTTAAAATTTTCTTTTAATAAGAACAAAGTAAGACCATCAGGAATATGTCTTGTGAATATTTTATCCTAGTGTGTTTAAATATAAAATACAATGGGTCATAGGTGTTATCGCCCTTCTGTTTGACTGTGTAGCAAATCTCTGTGTTCTGGACCTTACACTCTCATGTCCCTTCACCAGTTTTTATATGACCTGTAGGATAACAAACTTACTCCCTCATTATTTCTTTTATCTTTTGCTTTCATCTCTGTCCTTTCTTGTTCTATGTAGTTAACCAATATTTAATTGTTTTTACCTTAGAAACAAAAGAAATACTAATTCTAATGACTTTTCAGTTGTCATCCAACACCTTATGTGACTTATTGATCCTGATTTTAGATTCTAACAGTGAAACTGATGTGAAAAATTATCTTCTGATGTGTGTGATTAATTTTTCCATCAAAGATTAGCTCTTTAAAAAATGAAAGTGGTACTTCTCTTCATACTTTTACTTCATTTACATTTAATGATCTTACTCTCCTCTAGCCAAAACAAGTTCTTCCTATGTCAAAATAAGGAATGGCACCCCAGCCATAATTATCCTTTCCATCATGGTATACATTACCATACATCAAAGCTTGGATTTTGTCAATGCTGTTGCATATTTTTATTTAACATAGGCACTATGTTTTCATAACCCATTCAGGCTACATTTTTTCTAGGTTCTGTCCAATCCCACATTGAACAAATGATGTTTTATACTTCTTATTTAATCCTAATTTTTATATTAGTAGCATTCAGATGTTCAGATTATATAATACTATAAAAGTAACATTTCATTGGAATCATTAA
>NC_022027.1:14986992-14998354 GCF_000317375.1 Microtus ochrogaster
CTCCTTCTCATGTTATAGGCTTCAAGTTAAATCAAACAGTTGTGCTCCACACCCAAAAATTCTTTGCCACCATTGCTGATGCCCATCTTTCAGGCAGGATAGAATGTAGCTTGAGTGTTCCTTGGCTGAGTTGGTGTCCAGGTTTTTTTTTTTTTTTCATAGTCTGGAGAGAAGTTTCTCATTCCAAAGAGACTAGAATATTATAGGGTGAATGCTCCATGCAGAAACCGGTAATACCCTCACTATGTTCAATGAGCTGTGTTTATGTTGTCTTTTGAAATGGGGTCCTGTTGTCAATTTTCAGAGAGTGTCCTTCATACATGTGTACACGCACACACACACGCGCGCGCACACACACACACACACACACACTTATAAATGTTTCTAAATATTTAAATCCAACTACTTCAGTCTTCATATTGCTACTTGCATGTATGTTTTCAAGGCTGACAATTTGGTGTTGGGTAAGCAATTTAAATACTCTGCCATGGGGAGGATTATTTCACCCACTCTCAGCATTTATTTGTTACCTGTAGTTTTTATGTGTGTCTGAGGCCTTGTGGAATTTCCATTCCATTTAACAAGTCTATTGGTGTCTTTCTTCTTCAGCTCATGTTTTATCAGTCATGATGGTGAGAATTTGTGAGTCTAACTTCTGACATTGCTATGAGACACAATCTCACAGCAAACTTCAAAATCCTCTAGCTCTCACAAGCTGTACCCCAACTTCCATGAGGTTCACAGGGCCTTATGCTCAAGAAGGGTTTTGTAGTTGTAACTGTTAGGACTATATTCTACAGCACTGAATTGTGAAAGACTGTGGTTTTCCCTAAAGTCCTGTGTTTTTGTAAAGAGAAATTTGCTTGATGAGTAGATATAACTAAACTTATCTCTAGACCCCGGTGGTTTTAATTTTGCCTCCAGAATCCATGTTTTCACTCTGTCCAAGTAGTTGTCTAGATTTACAATACTGTAAATATTTCCATCATGCTGGGAAGGTATTAAGTACAATTAGATAAGTATTGATTACCATCAAGGTATGCACAATGCTTCTGCTACCTTTGGGTTTAACAGGTCTAATAATAAAACCTAAGATAGAGTTATGTATAAAATTGGTAGCTGGTTAATCCTTGTATGTTTTGGCTTATGTTTACATTATCTCCTCAATGTTACTGTTTTCAATCTTCCTTATTAGTTTATTTTCATTTTAAATATACAATAACTGCTTTATTCATATTCATATGGGATTGACTCTGACTCATGACTCAATGAGTTATCATCATTCTTCTACAATCCAGATCTGTTTCTTTCTAATGTTAATATCATAGTCTAAGGAAAATATATTTTTCTGCTTTTCATGTGTCTTCCATGACACTGAATATTATATGAATTCATTAACCCTAACATTCTGAAAATTTAACGAATAGACTATTTACTTGATTGCTCATTTTCTGAAAAATTAATATATTTAAAAATCTTTTTGATCTATAATTTGCCTTCATGAAATCAAATGTCTTTAAATGGTGATGAGGTCACTCACACCTGCTAGACACTGAGCATGATTTGGGAGTTATTGTATTTTGTACTGCATATCCATCAACACCACAGCCCTTCTGTGACATACTCTATGAGCATCTCCATTCTAGAACTGAAAAAACACAAACCAAGATAAATTATTAACAAGTTTCAGCAAATTATTAAATTTCAGATGAACATTTCAAACTCAAAACATTTAATACAACATCAAGTTTTCCTAACTCAGTGATTTTCTTCTTCTATGAGAGAAAAAGAATATTTAAAGAGACCAAATTTCTGAAATTACTGACTTTAGTTTCAATTTCAACTTAAAATTTTTCTTTATTTTCAGTATTAACTTAAAAATAAGATGATTGTATGCATGTATATTAACATTATTTCAACCCATCTGTTTCTACCTTCCAACTCTCCTTATACTTTGCTATTGACTCTTGAGTTTGTGACTCTCTTATAATGATTATTGCATGTATAAAGTATATATGTATATAAAATACAAATATACACATACATATATAGTTAAATATTTATATCTGTATGTTGAAATTAATCTACTGAATCCATTTGATTTTGTTTATATGTATTAGTGTTTGTGCATGAAGACTTTGTATTGGATAGTCTGAGTACACACTAGATAATACCTACATACCAGGATACCAACTGGAGAGTACCTTGATTGTTTGTCACTTTTCATCTAAGGTGGAATCTTGTGAGATTTTTCCCTATTTTGTTGGCATATTGATCATAACTGTGGTAATTATGCATGTCTTGCTTGTGCAATTGTATCTTGAGACTTCCTAACATCAGTTGCATTATATCAAATGTAATACTCAGTAAACCCAATAAATGCTTAGTTTTACAATGAAATTGAACTACATTGAAACATATTGTTAGTAGAGATTTGGTGTCACTATATGATAAAATTACCAAACATGCACAAACGTATGGGACTAAATAGACTTAGAACAAAGTTTGGGCCAATTGAAGCATTGCTACAGTTTGAATTATATTTGTCTCTGCTCTCTAATTTTAAGGTCTACTTAAGAAAGATTATTAAACTTTTCATTTTTTTACCCTTTTAAATGAACACTAGTGCTTACAGAATTCTTCCCAGGATGATATCTCAAAGGCAATCACCATGGCAATCTACTACATCCTAAAAATCTTTTCTTCTGTTAAAATTCATGCATCGTTTTAGTCTTAAAATATTTTTCAAGGTTATTCTCTAAAACCTTAAAGAAGAGGTGCATCTCAGAACAATCGACTGCTTTTTTCCAAAATGCCCTTTATATCAATTTCTTAAGATGAGAGGAAGGTGGCTTCGAAGGGAATATGTTATGCATTTTCAATGACCTTTTTAAATGAATAGCTTCAGACATAGAGATTTTTTATAAAAGGGTGAACCTTAAAAGAAATCAGATATAACAGTACAGAAACATCTTCAATTTTTTTTTCTAAGAAAGGAGACATTACACAACTTAAATGATATATATTCAGTAAATATTGCTAACATATTTTTATAATTAGTGGAAGAAAATATTTAATGCTGTTATTTTTATATGATTGTCAAATAATTTTCTATAGAGAATGAGAGGGTAACACAATTTCTATGCATCTTATCTGAATTGGACTTTTTGCTGTGGCTGCTCACTATTCTGTGGTCTTTGGGAAATACTTTGTAATATGTTTGTCTGGTAAAAAAAGTCACATTTTCCACTAAATATGTTACTTAAGACATTGGCAACATGAATATGTTATATTTAATTTTGATGTGTGAAACTATAAAATAAAAAATACAAAGTTATAAATCTTTTAGCTTTTCTTCTTTCAATTATAACTGGTTATTTAATTAATAGATCTTAGATACACATTCTTACTTATTTAATTTTAAATACAGCTTTTCAATTCTTATTTAGTAAATATTTATGATAGGTTTCTGAATCACATAGTATTGTACTACAACTGATAATTTTTAAGATATGGATAAAATGGACAATATTACTTTGCATGCATAAAGCAGAATAATATATATATTCTGTATATATATATATTAGAAAATAATATGACGTGAAAAAGTATTCATGCAGAATATTTCACATACTTGTTTCCTATGTTTGACAATTACTCTTATGAAATATAGAGAGAGACCATTGATAGAACTTTTTTGAATGACCTCAGATCAATTTCAATTTGTGTTCTAATACAGTATTACTAGAAGGTTGACATTGCAATGTTAATGTTCTGTCTTTTTACTTTATTTTATTACTGTATGCTGAGAAACTTGATGAAGGTGACAAATTTATTTCTTTTTATTTTGTTTTGATTTCCCTGTTGAAAAACATTTAAGGGCATAGAATATCTATAATATTACAACTTTTTCTCTGAGAAAACATTTGTTACTTTTGCATAAGTTCTTGAGAGAACATCACTACTACTGTCATAATAATATTTATGATTTAAGGCAACTGGTCATTGAGAAAAGGTTATCAACTCTTTGTTCTTCTTCAAAAACTTAATAAGATACATATTTCTGAGCTGTGTGAACACAATGGCATAATGTCACATAATTGAGAATAAGATGACCTCAGACATTAAAGGCAGGCTTAGCATCTAGAAACATTAGGCTAAGTGAAAATACTATATGGCTTCCATAACTGGTCAAAAAGATTGGTGTGCATCTAGAAATACAATATCCCACTTCAACAAAAATTCATCCTTATAAAACTTCAGTTTCTAGAAGCATCATAAAGACATACCTGATATAATAGAAGCCCACCAACACCAGCCTTATGGGGAATGAACCAGCATAGGACCAAACTTGATCCTTTGAATATGGTTGACAGTTGTATGGATAGGGTAGACTAAAGAGTCACTGGCAATGAAACCAGGGTTTATCCCTACTGCTTGTACTTTGTGTGTGTGTGTGTGTGTGTGTGTGAAGCCATTCTTGTTGGAGGGACACATTGCTCAGTCTAACTTTAATGGGAAAGGTCTTTGTTCTTCCTCGGAGCATTGTTCTAGACTTTGTTGACTCTACAACAGAAGCCTTACCTTCTATGAGGAGTGGATGGGAGGTGGAGTGGCAGGAAGTTGGAGTGAAAGAAGGAGAAAGAGAGCGGGAACTGAGATTGGTATGTAGTATGAGAAAAGATTTTTTAAATAAAAGTTTAAAAAGACAATGCAAAACACAATCAGGCAACATACAAAAAAAAACTTACCACATTGTAGCTTATTTTCTATCAAGCATAAAACTACATTAATATGAACATCATTCATAATATTAAATTAAATCTTTAAATATTGAGACAAATAAACACTAAATCCATCATTAACTTACTTTTATTAACTCTTTTATCACATTCTATTTTTCTGGTATATTATTACCAATTTTTTGCTATTATATGGTTAAGTACTTTGTATCTGTTTCATTCTACACATCTGTGTTTATAGATCCATATTTAATTTTGTCAGTTGTTACCAATCTCTTCCAGTTGTGTAATAATCTGCATCTTTGACTACATTGAAGTCCATTGACAAGCAAATAATAGATACAGCTCCACCTGTATCTAGGAAGCCAGAAAAATCTCCTTTACTTTTATAAACAAAGTCAGTTCTGGGCACTGTGAACCTATGGGTTGTAACCAATATGCATCAGATGAACCAAACCCAGATTCTCCTCTCTTTTAACTGGATTTTTTGTTTGTACTTGGAGAAGTAAAATCAATTGTGCCAGTCTCTGGCCTGTCTTTACCACAGAGATTGGGTTAGGTGAGTGAGTCATAACCTCGATTTGTCCTTCAAAATCAGGGTCAATTACCTCTGGAGCAACAAAGATTCCCTGTGTAGTAGTGTTACTTCTTTCCAATAATAACCCTGCAATGCTTTTAGCCAAAGACCCATAAACATCCCTGATTCAGGAGTCAAAACGTGTAGACGGTTGAACAGAGATCTAGCCCTTCATTGCCTGAGGTTTCTCTATAAAAGTCTTGAAAGGATTTCCTTGCAAGAAGACAGACTGCCAGGTTACCTCAAGAATCTATTTGGGGGCCTGGGATGGGCTCTCTGCTCCTTTCCAACAAAGGGAATTCCCCTGAGCAACCTTCTTTGACCTGCATTCATTAGTCCAGTGCTTTCCAACTCTTGCATCTCAGGAATGGTCCTGGTTCCCTTCTTGCTCCTAGGCTTACTCTCCTAACAAGATACTGCCTGATCCACTGTCTCGTCTGACCGAATCCAAAGTGACTTGCAGGAAATCATGCAGTCCTTCTCTCTGGGCCTCGATTCCTTTGGTGGGAGAGAACATATTTTGCCGATTTCCCCTGAAAAGCAGCAGCCATAGCCAGCCCCTGAGTATATGAGGGTATAAAATCTGACCAACTTTGAATATAATAAAAGATGTCATACCTTTCTTTCTAATAGGTCTCCAAACAGCCTGACATACTGCATTAGCATTCTCATAGGGTAGCTGTTTAACAATCCAATGTCCATCTTCTGTATCCCCAATTAATGCACATCAGCCTGGAGACAAAGTCCTGAAACAACTCATCAGGTCCTTGCCTTATTTCAGATTGGTCCTCAGTCTGCTCTACAGAGGGTGGAGGATTATTTTAGGTCTTCTAGGCACCTGTATTGATTTGGGCATACGCTGCTGTATCCAAACTTGAATGCAGGTCTGCTGTTCTATAGGCTCACTGCTGTGGACAGCAGCTCCCGAGGTCATGGCCTACTATTTCCCTCTGGGCTACAGTGAGTGCGGAGAAGCTGCACTCTCCGTGGCTTGGTTGCTCTGCTGGGGATTGAACACCCAGAGGCCTCAGCTTGCCATTGCCTGCTGTGCCTGGCAGGGGTGTAGCTGTGCTCTCCATGGTGGCTTGGTGATCCCTCAGCAGAACAGGGAAAGCATTTGTGTTTTGGGAAGGAAAAGTTTAAAATATTTACAACTTCTAAATATTTTCTGTGCCCATTGCTGCTTTACCTGAGCTCCTCTGGCCTTTAAAACATACCCCAGCATTTGAACAGAGAGCTGACTTTTGTTTTTCTGCCCCATATTTACATTTTTTTTCCAGTTTTACTCCCGAGTTACTCACCACACCTTCACTTTTACTGTTTTCCCCAGAGAGCTCACTTTTGACTTAGAAGGTGGCCTTTATTTGTGATGTCCATCCATCAGTGTGACCCCTGTACTCTGGCCCCCTGTTGGGCATCATTTCTTGGGGTCCCCCAACTTGTTTATCTATACTTGGAGAGAGGAGCTAGGATTAAGAATTGACAAGAGACAACAGATAGAGTCAGAAGGGCGTCAAATGAATACTGTGATCTGCCTCAAGTTTAGTATTCAAAGTTCTTATATGCCCAATACAAAGAGAGGGGAAGGCAAAAGACAACCTTAACATGAAACAAAGTAATTTTCTCCACACATCCCCAAACATCAAGTAACCACACCAGAGGTCAACATATCCTTTTGCCTAGGCAAAGCATCCGTTAACCACACCTTAGGTTAAACATCCTGTCTTATAACCTCAAGGGAGCAAGAATAAGTCTGAAGTCTTTGATTCTTAGTCAAGGTGCAACAGATACACTTCTGTGGGCCTCCACACATTTGATATGTACATATTTGTTTAACTATAGTTAAACTATGTATTACTAGTACATAAAAGGATTTGGAAAACATTGTTCTATGTCTCAGAAAGTTTATGTGTCATAAATATCACATTTAAATGGTCTAGTATATATTAGCTGTATAGGGAGATGTATCTACATTTCTTGTGGAAATTTTATTATGTATTTTCATTAGTATTTAGGCTATTTTTTATTCTGCAAATATTTTTAACTTTGAAAAAGCATGTATTTTATTTTAATTAAAACTTATTGCTGTCATCCTAACAATTCCGAGTTAGCATTATACCAATGACTTGTGATGAAGAGCAATAGGAATCTTTTATTCTAAATCATAATGAGTGAGCTCGCTCATATCAACTCTTGACAAGATGAATTTCAGATCTGCAGATCTACTTTGTTGTTTTTCAGTTTAATTGCTACTTAAGGCTTTCAATTTTAATTATATTTTGAATTTTTTCTTATAATGGATGATCAATCAAACTGTTTTTCCTATAACATATTAATTTGAGTTTACTTCATTATTCCTTATGCAATTTTTTCATACTGTATTATGTATCTTGAGTATTTATCTTTGTTCTAGTTTTAACCCTACTAAAATAAAAATAAAATATTATTTAATAAGATAAGCTTTTTTTTTTACAAAATGAATGTACTTAGCATACATGAGAATATATCTGCTGAAACATGAGAGTAAAAGTTTTTACAACAGTTTAAGTATGTTTTGATTAATTTTAAAACGTCTGATTTGCCTTCAATTAATCTAGAACTCTTCTTTCACAATTTCTTTCTTCCACACCCTAAGTTCCGTTGTATTTTCTTCTTGTTTCAACTATTCCTTCACTTTGATGATCTTTTTAGTATTTTATTGATATTTTCTCATAATATATTTTAAATAACTTGATTATTTAGAATATGATTAAAAAGGTATTTCTCCAGTATACAGAAAGATTTTGATGATACTTTCAGATTTTTTTAAAACTTTCTTAATTTAGGTATTATTGTTTCATTTATTTCCTTGATCCCTCTTTTTGCCTGAGTTAAGTTAGAGATATGTTATATCACCATCATTTCTCACTGATCAGCATTAATTATTTTTTTCTTTCTGTGCATCTATGCAAAAAAAAAGATTTCTTTTACTTTTAGTTCTCCTACCTATGATTTCAATATGTCTATTCATCTGTTAATAAAAATAATTTTTTTATTTACTCAAAGCTTAAAGGACAGTGGTGCTGAGAGCAACATGCCCCATGTGCGCTAAGGTCAAGAGAGGAAAATAATATTAGTTAGAAGAAGGAAATTCTTGTGATAAAATTGCAAGAATATAGTTGTTTTTATCCTTGTTTTGAAACTAATTTAAATAGTTTTTTGAATGACTTCCGTTTGTATTAGGAGTTTCAAAACAGTCTACCACCGACTCTCCAGAAGACTTACTATAAATCACTCTTAGGCAGAACCATATAATAAATGAGAAAACAAATCAAAAAGAAATACAAAATATACATTTTGTGGAGAAAAAGAGCAGCGTGGAATTTATTATCCCAAGGTTTGGGCTGAAAGAGATAAGAAGCTTGATAAAGACTAGGATAAAGGGAATGGTTCCCTCAGCAAAGACCCCACTTTTCTAAGCGTTCAGCCTGTTAAAAAAAAAAAAAAAACAACCAAGGGATGAAAGAAAATCATTTATAGCAAAGGAAAGCAATACACTAAAACTTATACCAGTGCAATTCATGAGGTGGCCAGGCTCCATTCAAAGCAATCAGGCAGCCAAGTGGATGTGCCTTTAGAAGAAAGAAGAATACAGGAGTAAAGAGCCTGTGGTCTTCTTCCACAAATACAGAAAACTACTGAAGCCAAGAATGTGAGAAGTACACCCTCAATGTAGACATTCACAGGGCATTGTGTGAAATTATAAAGCTGAGGTCTGGATTGCATTGGGGACTCCTAAGATTTTGGAGAACTCAGATCTGTGAATTATCTGCCAAGGAGAGAGGCGTAGAAGGGATGGAAAGAGTCCAAGAGGGATTGAAGTGTGTTACAACCGGTAAAGCTAAAGGGGTGTATCTGTTCAAGCTCTTGGATATCAGAGATACAGTAGTAGAAGAATTGGTAGAGATGCAGTACTCTGAAGAATTGGTGTTGCTTTGATGTATTTTGGTCTTTCTTTGGTCCAGTATTTCCTCCTTGTGTCCTTATTCTTTTATTTTGTAATGTTAATATATATTCTATGCCACTAAGTGTATACTATTTAGCTTTTGATGTTGATTTTACAGGGGGTTGCAACTAGAACAATGCCTTGTGTCTCAGAAGAAATGACTTTTAAGCTCTGTTGTGATTGTGAAATACTATGAAGACTTTTAAGTTGGACTAAATGAACTTAGGTCTGCAATTTTGCAGTTTGACTAAATATGTTTGCTAGGGTTAAAAACATCTAGGGCCCCAGAAATAGAAGTCATTGTTTTGAATGTGAATGACCCTTATGTGCTCAAATATTTGGATTTTGACCCCTAATTGATGGAGCTGTTTGGTCAGGATTGAGGGTATGGTTTTGTTTGCGGAGGAGTGTCACTGTGGAAGGGCTGCTTTCAGGCTTCAAAAACCCAAACCATTTATACTTCTCTCTCTGTCTCTCTCTTTCTACCTTTATCTCTGTCTGCCTGTTTGTCCACCCTCCCTCTCTGTCTCTGTCTCTTTCTCTCTCTCTCTATGTCTAGAGTTTTTGAATCAGACGTAAGCTTTCAGAAATTGCTCCAATGCTTCACCTGCCTACTGATATACTCCCTGCCATGATGATTGTACAATCTATTACATTATGTACATTCTGGAACTTTAAGTCCTAAATTAAATACTTTCTTTAATAATTAACCTTTGTTCAGTCTTGTTTATACAGTCATTTTCAGGAGAGAATGTTTCACCAGGGATTTCCTAGCATGTTGTCTCTTATAATGTTTTTTGATTACTCTTTTAATGTTCTCTGAATCAAAGATGCAGGAACTGTGATATAAATGTATCTGCTGAGGTTAGGAAAATCCCCATTAATATTTATGTCTTAGTTCTAAACGTTATGATTCTTTGCTTTGTATACTTCCTATTTCATTTCCTACTGCATTGAGCATATTCTTATAATTCTTACATTCATTCATAGCATCCATGTTAAAATCCTTATAGAGCAACAGGATCATTTATGCCACAGTAGAATCTATTCTTAAAAACCCACCATTGTTCTACTTACTGACTTCATTTCCTGCTTTTTTTGCTAGTTTAATAATTTTGAATTAAAGATAAATATTGTAAATACTATTCCAAGAAAATAAATTTTATATATTATTTTTTAAAGTGTTGTGTCTTTATACTTAGAAATTTTCCTCTGAGTGTGCTTCATTTTGAGCATTTTATCCTAAATGAGTATGGACTTTATTCTGGGACTGTTTTAGCTCTTTGATAAGAAATGAGACTCCAGTATTAGCCTTGAACTTATTAAATATTGATGAATTATTTAAACATCAGAAGACCTTTAGAATCTGAATTCCACCATGTCAGATGAACTCTTCCCCATCTTCCAGTTCTCTTAGTTGCATGTATCACATTCTTATTCTTTGCAAGAATGGCTCCACAAGTCAGAGACATAAAAACATCTATATATATTAGATATCTATGTAGTCATATAAGAAGGTTTCTTTCCCTATAATCTTTATAATCAGATCACCACCCCCTCTTCTCCCAGTACCATACTTTTTATTAATACATTAATATTCTTTGAGAGTTATATAAAATGTATTGATTAGATTTATCCAGCACTACCTCCTTTCAACTCCACACTAGGAATCCCAATCACATACCATTCCTACTTTCATGTCCTTGCTTTATTATTATTAATATTATATTAATTAATTCGTTACTATTGGCCATATATATGGCTATGTGGTTATCAACTGGGACATGAGCAATCTTCCAGCATACATCAACTACAGTCATATTTCCACACTCAAACAAGATCCAAGATACAGTAAGTGTCAGAAAGAGTGTCGAGCCATTTCTTATTCATCTTCCCGCTGATGACTCTGTTTATTGTTGATTTATCTTAAGTTATTCTTTTTCCAAAGGAGGTATAGTTATTATACCATAGTTTTCCTATTTCTAAAGGACTTGCAATTTTCCATTTGGCTAATATGTGCATCTTTATGATAGTCTGATTGGTATTAACCATTTATTA
>NC_022027.1:15004677-15009769 GCF_000317375.1 Microtus ochrogaster
ATCTAAGGAAAGATTGTTATATAATCTAAAATTGTGTCAAGATGTTGAAATATGTTAACTTATCATTAAAATATTATAATCCTTTAACAAGAAAGCCAAAACAAGGGATTACATTATTCCTATATTCTCAATAGAAAAGGAGAAAATAAAAAGGAATAAGATAACAAGATTCTTGACAAGTTATGAAATCCTTTGTTCATGGTTAGTTCAACTGAGGAAAATGAAAGGGTTAATAGAAGAAGCAATAGTGCAAAGAAAATTTGCAGAGGAATGTTTTGATAATAAATTAATTTTCCCTATTAGGTGTATGAAAAGAGTCTGGCATAAATCACAGGAATTTAAGATACACAGACATCAGAAGTCAGTGAAGATGGTTTCAGGATATTGTTTTCTGTATTTTAAGGCATAACAGATTTTAAAAGATAGTTCTGGTGCTTATATAAATTATTTTGTATACCAACACAAGTTATAAGTAGCTTTCTTTTATATCTATTAGGAAAGAATGAAGAAATGCAAATATCCAAATCTGGCTTGCAGCACTACAAGGATATCTGACTTTGGATGATTGCAATAAATTCCTATGTTTTGAAAGATAGGCAAGTAGTTCTAAATTATAAGTTTCTAACACTTTAATTTTCTAATTTTAAAATTCAAAGTCTCTATTATCATAATTAAAATTTGTATTATGGAATAATGTTAGCAATTTGACAAACAGAAGACTTTGAAAATATAATTTGTGTGAGTAACTGACAAAACAGGGAGCTGGTCTTCAAACCATCATGAAATGGAGAGGTCAAAACATTTGTTATGCATTGCTATACACTGAGTTTCATGTATTATAAAATCAAGAGGGAATATATTTAGCTATCAGAGAGAGAGAGGGAAGATTCAATTTTTAATGGTATCTTACCTTGTCAAAGGACAAAAATGCATTCCATTCGTGTGGCAAATGCAGACACCAGTTGAGCACAGCAGTCCCTAGAAAACTATTTTATTTGTGAAACCTCATGCTGTCCAGAACGCTGGGCAAAATCTCAACATTGTTACCTACCCCCTGGGTCTTAACATAAAATGAGTTATATTACCAATTCAGATAAACATAAATAAACATAAAATATATGAAATGTATTATCTCTGGTATGTTCATATCTACCCCCATTTCCTAAACCTTAAACATGATCATGATGGCTAGGAAATAACAAAAACTCTTAAAATATTTTCTGTGCGATGGAATTTGTATGCTACTTGTGAAGCACTAGTTTATTTTTTGATAAAGGTATATCTAAATTTCATAATTTCTCAAAATAAGAAACTTTTTAAATTGGTAATTTTAGCATAACTATTACAGCGTAGTATTATTTAACATAATACACATATTTCCTGTTAATTTTCTTTCTTCTAAAAGTATTCTTAGATTTTATTTCCATCCAAATCAATGCTTTTACCCTTGTCTTGGGGTTAGCATAATGAGCTCTGAATAGTGTCCATGGTCAAGTAACATCATTTTAAGTAAGTAAAGTGAGAATCTAATTTTAGCTGCAGTAGAACTGGTACAGTGAACTTGAAAGTGTTATGGAACTCCCATTGACTTATTTCATGACCTGCAAATTGGATGCAGCAGATTCTTTCTCTCTCTTGATGGTACATGTTGTAGTTACCACAATTTGAACAGGCCTATAATAATACTAAGGAGCTATGCTCTGCTCTAAAGCAGCGAGCATATACGACATCAGGCCCCAGGCTATACCTGCACTGTCCAGCATCATTCATGGTTCACTTTATGTGGATTTGTTGCTTCTCCTCACTCTACATGAACTTAACATCCTCTTTTAATAGAATCTTGTTTCATTTTAAATTTCCCTCTAATAAAACATGCACTTTATGATAAGATTGGATAAATTGGAATTTTATTAAAATATTAATTCTAGAGATTGTTTAAAAAGTTAGAAAGGGGTTAAAATTATTTGAATCAAAGTGAAAACATTTTATTTCAGAGGAAATATGGTATATTTAGTAACTTCCACCTTCCAATCTAAATTGTGGAAAAGTTTTACCTTTAAACGTGTTAGTTTTTAGTAAACATATTCGTAATTGTCCCTTTGGAATAATAGCTCCTCTTTGTTTTACTCCTACCATTTTTTATGCTCCATAGACATCACATAATTTACTCTTCAATTTCTACTATTGTCATTTTATTTACTAGTTAAATGTGCAAGCAGAGGTTAGGTAACACAATTTAGAGATGATGCTTATGTCTGCTTTTTTCCTCTTGTCTACAGATACATCTCTTTGACATTGTATTATCAAGTTCATTGAACATAATAAACAGTTTAATCAGAGCCTCTATTGTTCCCTTTCTTTATTCACATTCTCTATAATTAGAATGAAAAGTGTGTAGATTTGATGAGGCTATAGCTTAGGGAATATTTTGTACATGTGAAACATTGGATTCAATATAAAGACAGTTTCAAGACATTGCCATTGTGTGTGATCACTTGTTCAGTCACGCTAAAGACAATTTAATCAGTTGGTTTAGTGCTTTCTGCTTAGATATAAAAATGACTGTGTTTTACCTAAATTAATTTTGCTTATATACTAAATTCAAATATAAACTTAAGTTAGCCTTAACCTTAATAATACTCTAAGCTATCTCAAAACAAGTTTATAAAAGATAAAGTTTTGTAAATTATTTCTTGAATAATTATAGCACACTACATAACATTTAAGCTCAGAAAAGAAGTGTTAGAGAATTGGGTCTCAGAGGCAGTTAATAATGCCATAGAAAACCCAATAAATTATGTTTCCTTCTGTCTCCTTTTCTAGTCTCAGATTTCTGGCATCCAACATGCTGCCCATATACTTTATTTCTTGAGGTACCTTTGCTATGAATCATTTCTTTTCACTAATACTTCTGTATAAAAGTCCATGCTTGCGGCAGAAGTCCATCCTAGGCTCCCTTGGCACATATCCACATCTAGCGTGATCACGAGGCACCTGTACTCCACTGAACAAACTGCCAGGAAATCTCTTCAACTTAGAGCATTGTACACTTGCATGAAATAGCAAATTAGAAGATGATTGTTAGTGTTACAGAGAAAATTGATAATCCAACCTTCTGAAATCAGAGATATAATCTCTGTACATGGTATAAAAATGTCTAACTTGCAAAAGTGATGAGTTCAGCAGATGGTGACAGAATGTGTCATGACCATGAAGAATCAGTATCTTTTACAGGTTTACCAAACATATGAGGAGTCAGAAAGATTAATGATAACCCTTAATATAAATTTATCCTGCTGCAAGGGTTGCCATCTACATTCCATCTCATACTTTTAACTTTTCCCACAACTAAGATAAAAGAAATAGAGAAATAGGTAATTATTGGCTAATGAGAAATTTTGGGTTCTGTGATAGAAAAGATGTAATTTTATGGACAATTATAAATTCAATAACAGCAAAAGAATGTACAGGAAGTGCATGAAAATGCATAGCCGTTTGAGCATTCATTATCTTTGTGGGAGATATAGACCCTTGAGAATTCCTTTTCAAATTATGTTACCTTTAAACAGAATCCCAAATGTAGAGCATCATAAGTATGCTACCTGGTATCGGTGAAAATCACCTTCATTTATAAACTTACAATGTCTTAGAAGAAGCCTCACTTATGATCTTTGTAGAACAGGAACTAGAATTATTTGAACTTTGGGCCAAATAAAATCATTCCATATATATGATAAGAATTTCACATACAAGTCAAAGATAGGTGTCATTAAATGTCATCATATACTACATATATTGGCATTTACGCAATTTTTCAGACACATACATACATAAGTGATACATCCAGGAAAAGTCCACTATATCTACAGGCTTAGAAATATCGTAAATCCATGTATGCAGTATGTATATATACATGTGTATATGCATTAATGATCTTGTATAGAGACAATAATTTATGCTTAAAAAGTTTTTTTCCCATTTATAGAAAATAGATTATTTCCTCACATCTATATTTTGATTGCAATACTTCCTTTGCTCCTCCATGTTCATCCATACCTCCACTCCTGTCAAAATCCTCAATAGAGACACATCCATTCTCACACTCATATTTTAATAAATGAAAAATAAGACAAAATTTAAAACCTTTAATTTTGTTCTTAATTATTGTCTAGACCCATTTTTCGTCCAGTAGTGAATTTCTCAGTTTCCATCAGTTTGTAAGCTTTTCATTGTTTCTTTTGTTGTTGACCAAACTTTAATCCATGATGGTCAGATAGGATTCAAGTTGTTGCATCAATTTCCTTGTATCCATCTGTTCAGAATTGCTTTGTATCTGAGTATTTTGGAGAAAGTTCTGTGAGGTGCTGAAACGAAGTTATGTTCTTTTTTGTTTGGGTGAATTTTTTTTTAATATCTTTTAACTTTGTTTGTTTCAAGTAGGTTCAACATTTTTCTTTTAAAATGTTTTGCTGGATGACCAATCTATTGATCCTGGGTATCCAAGATTTCTACTATCATTGAGGGCCAATATGTAACTTAAGCTGTAACAATGCTTCTTTTATTAAATTGGTTGCCCCTGTGTTTGGTTCACAGATGTTAAGAATTCCAATTTCCTCTTTGTGAACTTTTTCCTTTGATAAGTATTTAGTGTCCTTCACCAGATCTTATGATTAGTTTTAATTTGAAATCTATTTAGCCAGTTAAAAAAGTGACTCCCCGAGCTTTCTTCTTAGGTGTATTTGCTTGGAATATCTTTTTCCTTCCGTTATCTTAAGGTGATGTCTCTCTTTGATATTAATGTGCTTTGTGGAAGCAGCTGGATATGTTAGAAGGATGGATCCTATTTCCTAATCCATTTTTTTTTCAGTCTGTGTTCTTTTTGAGAGTATTCAGCTCATCATTGTCGAGAGATATCAGTGAGCTGCTTGTTGATACTTTTTATTTGGCTTTTGCTTATTTTTGCTGTGATAATTGTGTGTGTGTGTGTGTGTTTCTTCTGTTTTTATTTGATGCCCTTTGAGAAATTTATTCATTGGGTTTCTCTTGGTGTGATTAGAAGCTTGGGGGCTTTATTGTTTATTTATTTTTTTAA
>NC_022027.1:15011319-15015224 GCF_000317375.1 Microtus ochrogaster
CCCACATTGGAGCACTGAAGTGAGCTCCCAAGGTCCAAATGGAAAGGTATTCTTCAAAATTAAAATTTCTAATGCAAATGAGATAACAAACTTTTTAAAATGAAGACAGGCAAATATTCAAACTTTTTTATTATGAAAATTTATTAAAAAATAACACTAATGTATAATGATCTAATATTTTTATAACAAATTTACTGTATATTAAGTGACAAAGTAGAGATTCTCAGCCAAAGGATCTGAAATCATATAAATAAAACTTTGCTTGAATCTTTTCTTAGTGACTACAACTTGTTATTTGAGATTTGTAAACAAATACAGTAATACTTTAAGTATAAAAGGTTGTCATGTGAAAGACTGAAATAAAAAATAATGATATAGGCAAAAACATAAACTCTAAATAATTTGACTTAGTTACTGATAAGAATATTAAAATTTGTAATATTAATACTTGTTTTCAGACCACTATTTTAATTTTCTATATTAATTAAAATTTACCAGGCATGTAGCTCCATGCCTGCATTTTCTATAATCAGCGGACTAGTCAACATTGTTTTCTACACCACTTGAATTGTAAAATAATATTGCTATTGTCTGTAATTAAACAGAAAGATCCTGTCTCAGGAAAAAATAAATAAGAATAAAATATGAAAACAACCCTATAAAATATTTGATTTACATTTTTCTTCTGTCATCAATATTCCCAAAACATCATAACTTTTGAAGTATTATCACTTTTGATATCCATAACTGGACATTCTAGATTACTTCTCAGCAAGGCCACACAGTTACACAATTAGCTTTTAATAACCAATTAACCACACAATGCAAAATGTTTGAGTGCCTTAATTCTGTAAGGCTAATAAGTTTGTGTAGGGTAGCTTCAGTAAAATATACTTACGCATTTATTTAGATTGACTTTCTTTGATATTGACACAGTATTAAGAAGAATTTTGTTTTATCAAATAATGATTTGATTTTACTCCATGCTCTCCGTAGGCGACAACAAAGTCTGAAACTCCAGGTCACTTTTTTTTTTCCTAGTAGCTTAATTAAAGTACAGAAAACAAACAAACAAAGCAAAAGAGGAGTAAATGGCAGAATGCTTAATTATTCCTCATTTCCCTTCAACTGAGAAAATGGTACATCTGATGAAATGTTACCTTCTTAGGATATTTATAGCATGGACAGTAAATAGTCTTCTAAATGTAGTGATTGCTTTTGAAATATATTACTGGATGAATTCACAGCCATTAGTTTGACTGTCTAGATAGAGATTTTGACATTGTGGGATAAACATTCTATCACTCACACTGATTTACAAGTCACTTGCTTCCATAGGTGTGTACACAAAGCACTGTTTTCAGTCATCTGTTATACAGCTCTTTAGTGCAACACTGGTATCCTGTATAACAGCACAGTATTCTCCGTTTTCTCTCACCTCTTTCTGCAACTAGACCTGAAAGCAATGAAACCTCTGAGGGTCCTGTGAGAGGATTTGTGCTTCTATTTGTTAAAACCTGATGTTTACTTATGGTTTAATTTATTTCTCGTGTATTTTCTTTTAATTTCTTTCTTTTCATTTTGAATAATTTTTCTGGATATTTAATCCCTTCATATTTTCTATAGACTTAATTTATACAACCAAAAGAGGGCAGTGCTTCATCAACTATTCTTTTACTATCATACTTAATATTTATTTTAAAGACACTAAGAATCTATTGGGTACAAATTTTGATTTCAAGGGTGAAATTATATTCAATATTAACAACTCTTGAATAAATATTTTAATATTTGGGCTCTTAATCATGGTAGTTTTCTGTTTAAAAAAGAACATAAAATACTAGATAATTTCAATTTTGATATGCTCTGTGTGGATATACTAAGAATTCTCCATCATGTTTCAAATATTTATTTGATTCTCTATGAATCTCCCATTTTGTGTTGGGGTATAAAAGTTGTGGAAAATTAAACATTCAGAACTCCAAATTCAACATTCTGTATCCTCTGAGTTTCCCTCTCGGTACTGCCCTGCATCTTAGTGTTTCTTTCTTAGCTCTGTTCCTCATACCTAATATTTCAAATCCTCAGGTCCTTACCCTGGAACATGTGAACCGGCTATAGCTAGGCTCGGGACAGAAGTCACCACAACAATGTGGTTCACAACAGGAACATCGCATCATTCCATCTCATATATATGTGCTAGAACTCAGGAAGGAAGCTTTTAGAGCAGATCTACATTAGACTACTGAATATGAAGCAATAGGCACTTACCTTTTGTGTCTCAGGGGTCAGAAAGGGCCATAGCAATAGCCTCTGATTTGGGAGCCTGCTGGGAAACCTTGACAAACAATTGAAAAGAGGGCTTCTCATGCTTAGTGTTGGGATTTCGTTAGGTAGTCTACGGCCGTTGTGTGAAAAAAATCCTTAGTCTACAAAGAAAAAATTTATCTCTATCTAGCATCTATCTATCTATCTATCTATCTATCTATCTATCTATCTATCTATCTATCTATCTATCTATCTATCTATCATCTTTCTCTCTCTATTAACTTCCATATATGACATGTATTTTAGGTGAATAGTTAATGACATACTTTCTTACAACTTTTCAGACATTCTAACATGATGGGGAAAGCAAATGAAGCCTATCCCTAGAAAAAGCAGTACAAGAAGATAAGAACTGCTAGGAGCTAAAGACATAATCACACCCAGAAAATAACTCAAATAATTCAGCAATTGGTTATTCAATAGCAAATTGTCAGCCTTGTGCTTATTTATAATTGTATTAATATAAATATATATATATAAACACATATATAAAACATAAAGATATATTTGTAAATAAATATAAAATTAAACCTACCTGATCCATATACTGTTATGGTAGGTTTTAATTTTATACTTAATAACACACACAAACACACACACATCAGCTAAAACAAAGGAAAAAAATGCAATGAATTGGAAATAAATTTAAGATATATAACAGCAAATGGCAGGCATCTAGGGAGGAAAGACATAAGAGGCACAAATTAGAGAGAACATGGAAGAAGCCAAAATTGCTGAACACATAGGCCTATTGTGTTCAAGGAAAGGAAAGGCTGCCTCTTAACTTGGAAGGGAGAAATGGATGGTGCCTGACACCAGGAGATCTTTTGCTCCTCTATGGAACCAGCCTTCACGGAAATCCTTTCAAATCCTGAGCATTGTTTATGCCCAAATTCTGAGCTTTGTCTTTCAGTGAATAAACCCCTCCTTATGAAGGAGTTCTCAGATACTTTGCATTCCACCAATAGACTCTATCCTTATGATTATTATAAATGCTTCCTCCCTAGGCCCTTATCCTGAGCTCGGTTTTATAGTCAAAATAACTCATTCTTATTGTAAAGGTCACAGAGAAGTGTACATTGTGAGGGCATTTTAATGTAGTCATCCCAGAACTTTTGTTGTGATAATTGTCATGTGGAGTCCTTTTACAAATTTTTTTCCTGTGCTTAAATGTGTAATATAATAAAATCGACCACAAAGTCAGTTTCTGGAAGTCTTTGACCTTGAACTTGCTATGCTTGTGCTGAACTGACTCATTTTTCACCTCATGCTGATCACGTCTCTGCCCACTTTAATGCTTGCAGTAACCCATAGATCAGAAATGCAAAAAAATATAATTATATTTTTAAATAAGATATAAGATGATAATTAAAAATTAAAAATAATGTATATGAGCATGTATCACTTATGAACATTCCTGAACTTTAAGTCCTGAACCATTTTTTTTAATTGTTTTTTTTTTATTGAGAAAAGGAAAAAAAAAACAAATTTCCACCTCCTCCCAGCCTCCCATTTCCCTTCCCCTCCTCCCACCCTTCTCCCCCTCCCTCCACTCCTCTCCCCCTCCCTCTCCAGTC
>NC_022027.1:15015727-15023158 GCF_000317375.1 Microtus ochrogaster
CTAGTTTATGAATCTGAGGACTTTTAAAAATTGAAAAGTGAATAAAGAAAGGCATTGCAATTAATATTATTTTCAAGGATCACTCTATATAAACTATATAGTAACTAGTCAACTGATTAGGTGTTAGATGTCGATATGATTTATTTTTTCTGTATGTGTGTTTTCTCTACATGTCTGTCTGTGTACCACATCTGTGGCTAATACTCACAAAAGCCACTAGTCAAGGATTCCCTGGGATCTGAAATTACAGAATTCTGTGCTCAACCCTGTGGGTTGTGAGATTCCAAATTCAGTGCTCTGGGATATCAGTTAGTGTTCCCACATTCTGGGCCTTGTGTCCAGATCCTTTGAAGACGATTTAAAAAAAAATTCTCTAGTATTTTCTGCATAGGAAAATGATTTTAGAGAATTGGGTCAAACTGACATAAGAAAAGAAACTATTGTTTTATTGTTATTGCAGAGAATATATTCATAGGCATAACAATTAGGGAAAATATAGGATTAGTGAATTCCATCTCATTCTAGAATTAAGTAGTGTAATCAGATGACATAAGAATAAATAACTATAGAAAGACCTGTCATTTTAAGTTTTGTGTTTCCAAAAGAATTTGACAAAGAGCATAATTTTCTATTTTAATTCTATTTGTTTTTCATACTGAACTGACCAAATAATTATTCACAAACATTTTATAGATGAAAATTTTAATATATGTTGAGCACTATGAACAACAAAATTTGCATAATTTTATAAAGAAAAGCTATAATATTTCAGAAATATTTTGTCTTATAAAATTTAGAAGGAAGGAAAATGTAATCCTCATATTTCATTACTTTTTCATTTATAATGAAATGTTTAAATAAATTTAAAAATTAGGTAGGTCAAATAAGTATGTAGGTATGCTTATCTTTGAAAAACAAGTGTATAAACAATTCAGAAAATTTCAATGAATATTCTGTAAAATTATGTTTATAGTACTGGGCATATTATTCACTAATATAAAGCAGAAACTGTATTTTAAAGAGAAAATTGTATTTTTGGTATTTTGCTAAAAATCTTTTTTCATAAATTTAAAAATAACTCTAGGGGTCCTTTAGAGCAATGCACATCTTAAATCGTAACACTCAGGAAATGGATGTAGGAAGATTTCTGTAAGTTCAAACCAGTATATTTTACTAGCAATTTATCGGGCAGCCAGTACTACATGAAGAGTCCCTGTCTTAGAAACCAAAACAAATAATAATACGAGGATAATCTGATAGTTTGCTTTTTATAGAACAGCTTGTTTAAGCAAAGTTTTTGTGAAATAGCAACAAAATAATTCTTTTACATCATTTACCAAATTGTAAAGATAGATTCAAAACGAAAAAGATGTTTTGCATAGACTTGGTTCTTCTCTCCTCAGCCTCACATTTTACTGTACTTCTTCCTTCACTTCTGAGCTTTCTGAGTTCTCCATCTTCATCGTAAACTGCTTCAATCTGCAATATTCCAAAAGAAGAATTTCATTCGGTTGTAAAAAAGGAAACCTCCCTGTAATCTAGGTTTATTTTCCGTTGTCTTTAGATCTCCAAGAGGAGGATGCATATGGATGAGAACTTGGCAACTAATATTTAGTGAGCTCTGACTATATGTCAGGCACTCATTAACTCTTTGAATCACTACAACAGGCTCGTGAGGTGGATCCTACCATATTATTATCACCACATTAAAACAAACTGTTAGACCCCAATAGTAGTCACTTGTCCAAGGTGACAAGACCAGTAATTGGCAAATAACTCTTTCAATGTATTATATTCTTAGTAATCTCATATGTCTGTGAAAGTAGTGGTAGCCTTTGGTACTGCTGTTCTTTGTGTTCAGAATGAGGCCTGGTATAGTAATACTGAATACATATTTAATTAATGTTTGTGCTCTGTAACATTGCATATGTAAACAACATAGATATATTTAATTATACATTTGTGTCATAAACCAGATCAAAGCTTGCTTTTTGTCTGAGTATGAGGTAAATGTTGGAAAAATTTCCATGAGGTGCTGAACACAGGTATATTCTTTTGTTTTGGGAGAAATTATATAAATATTTGTTAGGGCCATTTGGTTTAAAACATCAATTAGCTCTAACACTTCTCTGTTAAGTGTTTGTCTGGATGACCCTTCTATTGGCCAGAGTGGGTTATGGAGCATCCCAAAATCAGTGTGTGTGGATCTATAGATGATGGAAACTATAATAGTTTGACATTTACAAAGTTGGTTGATCTTCTGTTTTGGCATAGATCAGATATACAATGTCCTCTTGGTGGATTTTTCCTTTCATGTTTATGCAGTGTACTTCATTATCTCTTTCAATGCGTTTTGGTTTGAAAACTATTCTGTCAGATTGTAAAATAACTACAAAAGATTGTTTCTTTGGTCCAGTCGCTGAAATGTCTTTTTTAAAATAATTTTACTCTGAAGTAATGCCTTTTCTGGATATTAAACTGTGTTTCCTGAATTCAACAACAAAAAAAAAGGATCCTGTTTCTATATCTATTCTCTTAATCTGTCTTTTTATTGGAAAATTGGGGTCATTTATGTTTAGAGACAGCAATGAGCAAGAATTGTTGATTACTGTTATTTTGCTCTTGTAGTTGCACTTTGCGTGCGCGTGCACATGTGTGTGTGCATGCACACGCTTTTATTTGTGTATAAATTTGTGGGTTTGGTTTGCTTGTTTGCTTTTGTTTTGTTTCTCCTTTCCTTTACTTTATGGATGTTGTTTTATAGCTTTTGCTGCTGTATTGGGTTTTTGTTTTGTTTTTGAGAAATAAAGTTGGGTTTGCAGAGATGGGGAGTAGATGTGAAAAAACTTGGCAGAAGAAAAAATATATGATGAAAATAATATATTTAAATTTTAAAATTATTTTAAATAGTAAAAATATAATTTAAAAGAAAAAAGCAATAAGGCATATTAGAAACATTTCTGGGTAATAATTATAAAAGTGATGTTTAGTTACTATTAAGTCAAACAAAAAACACGTGGTTATGTAGTGTGAAGTTGTCCTTAGGACTTAACCCTAGGGAGTAATAGATAAACTTGTTCTCTAAAATTTATGTTTATGTAGGATTCCTGAAGAACATGGCCCTGTGAGTCAACCAAGCAAGGTTCACATGGACTCACAAGGAAGCAGCAAGCACAGCTACTGCATGGGTCTGCACCAAGTTGTCTGCATACACGTTATGATTGTTAGCTTTGTTTTTTGTACTACTCCTAACAGTGAGAGTAGGTATGTCTCTGACTCTTCTACCTGCCCTTGGGATTATTTTCCTTTTATTGAGCTGCCGTGTCTAGCCTGAATATGAGGAATTCCTCCTTGTCTTACTGTATCTTGTTTTGACCTATTTGGTTGATGTGATTTGGAGGGGGAGTAGATCTGGGGGAGAGGGGAGGAAAGAAACTTGGAGGAGTGAAGGGAGAAAAAACTGTGGTTGGATTGTACTGCATAGTGAAGAATCTTTTTAATAAAAAAGAAAAGAACGGTATTATATAGAGTGAAATAGAACATGACCATAGTAAATAAGGTGGCTCACATTCCTGGTCTCTTTTCTCTGATTTATTTGTGGGATGGAGGTTGAGAAAGGATGTCTATGTGTACCTAGCTGTCCTAGAGCTAGCTCTTGTAGACCAGGCTGGCCTTGAACGCACAGAGACCCTCCTACTCTTACCTCTAGATTGCTGGAATAAAGGCATGTACCATAACCACCTGGCATGTTCTGATTTCTTAAAGGTGAAAAAATAACTAAAAGTTCTGTAAAATTGAACTCAACAGAAATAAAGCAGATTTCAACTATCTTATTTTCTTTAATAGACTATTTTATTGGCTAAGAAACGAAATAAAGCAAAGCTCATCTAATGATCAAAACCATAAAGAAGCAGAAAATATAAGCACAGTGGATTGGTGAGTGAATCTATAAAATCTTAGGCCGCCAAAGAAATTTGTAGCAGTAATTTATCTATTGCTTAATCCATATAATGAAATACCTTAATATGAAGTTAGTCAGCCTTGTGTGTGTGTGTGTATGTGTGAAGCTAAATAACATGAAAGGTACTCCAAGCTCTGATCATGGAAATTCAGTTCACTAAGGGTCAGGTTTGTAGACATTTTAGGAGATATTTTAAAATAGCAAATGTTTTATTTTATTTTTCAATGTAAATTTGCAGTATTTAGACACTTGATTTTTATTTAGCTAGTGTTTAGGGGAGTGACTGGAAAACACTGTTGTCCTGTAAGAAATGGTAACTTGCAGTGTTTTATCCTGTTTCCTGAATTACTGAATAAAAATAGACACTTATGATTCTAAGACTTAGTTACACATAGATAATGAAATCTAATTACATATTTCTATACAAATACATAAATGCATGCAATAACAATTAACAAATAAAGAGGTCAGGAACTTGAAGGAGACCCAGGAGGCATATATGAGAAGGTTTAGAAAGAGGCAAGAGAAGTCCAAAATGGTATAATTACAATATAGAAACCTTACAGCTGGGGCTGGAGAGATGGCTCAGCGGTTAAGAGCATTGCCTGAGTTCAATTCCCAGCAACCACATGGTGGCTCACAACCATCTGTAATAAGGTCTGGTGCCCTCTTCTGGCCTGCAGACATGAACACAGACAGAATATTGTATACATAATAAATAAACAAATATTTTAAAAAAAGAAACCTTACAGCTGTCTTTTCCTATAATAATTTCAACAACTAAAGAATTAATTTTCAATATCATTTCAGACTTCGTGGCATCAAGTATATGTAAGTTTAGCATATCTTTATTTTAATATTTGATACCATATAAGATTTGTTAGATTATTATTATATATTATTTCAGTTTGGTTGTTAAATACATTGATTCATGTAATTCCAATTTCTTTTGTCCAGTTTTTTTCTTGCCTTGATATATACCTTTCCCCACTCCCACTTAAATTCATGAACCATTTTTAAATAATTTTTATTACACAAATATATATATGTATAGATAGATAGATAGATAGATAGATAGATAGATAGATAGATAGATAGATAGATAGATGCTAGCTATTGACTAAAGGTATAATACTAAGCTATTAATATACATAATATGTGACAGAAATTATATTTAATCTCTATAGAAATATTATAAATGAAAATAGATTTATATGCTATGATCATAGCAAGGGAATAATGTAAAGGCTTACTCACATATTCATAGGTATTGGAATTTCTTTATTAGCCACACTAAGAATTGTTTTACTATAGCATTCTTATAATCAGCAAATATGCTGATAATTCTGATATTTGAGTATTAGCAATACAAAAATAAAAACTACTTTCTATTCTTTTTTAAGAAATATTCTTTAGAAGTAGGACAACATTTTGATCTATCATACACCAGATAACATAATAAGTTTTATAATGATAGTTAACACAATTATGAGAATAATATAAAGAGTATAAACTCTATGTGTTAAACATTTGAGAGAGGTACTAATATATATACATATACATATATATATGTGTGTTTGTGCCATATGGTACGAATATATATGAATGATTTCTAAAGATAACTCCACTTTGTCTATATATTGTTATTAGGATGTATGGTTTCAGGATGATAATTTGGTATTGCAAAACAATTTGATATGTTCATTCTTGGTGATATTAATTCTTATGCTATCAAGATTCCTTATTTGCCTCTTATTCTTTGCATAAAGTTGAGGCTTTGGGTTCCTTTTCCATTCATGTTGATATGTCTATTGTTGTCCTTGACCATCTCATGTTAAGGCAGTCATGGTGATGAGACTTTATGAGTGTACCTTCTGTCATTACTAGAAGAAACTCACAGAAAACTCCCTGATTCAGGCCATTTTTTAAAAAAATGATATGATGATAAAATATTTATTTTCATGAAGTAGTAAATTTCATTACATATGAATAATTCTTTGCTCATTGTGAAGTTTTGTCAATGCGTCTAGACTTCTGTAGTCCTGCCAGTTAGCAATCAGATACTTTTTAACTTATAGTAACAAATGTTGACCAAGGTTTCTGTACCACCCTGTCCTGCCTAGTCAGGCAGCCAGAAGTCCCAAAGAAAATACACAGAGGTCTAAATTAATCATATCCTGATTGGCCTAGTATCTCAGGCTTATTATTATATCTTATAATTTATATTAGCTTATAATTCTTGTTTGTGTTAGCCACGTGGCTTTGTATCTTTTTCGGCAAGGCAGTCACATCTTCCTTGCTCAGTGTCTGGCTTCCTTTCTGTCTGTGTGACAACTACATTCTGAAACTTCCCTCTTCCCATAATTCTCATTGCCCTGCCTCTACTTCCTACCTAGTTGTGCCACCTATATTTCCTGCCTTGCTACTGGCCAATCAGCGTTTATTTAAAATACAATCACAGGGTACAGACCATTGTCCCAAAGCAAAGAAAAATCTCATTGATGTGGTTTAGAAGCCAAGTTGGATAATGTGGTCAAGATGCAAGATTTCAGTACAGAAATATTCCATAGTTAGGACGAGAACCCAATGTAGTTCACAAGTCTATAGAAAATTTCTTACATTTTTAATATAATGTAAGACTATTACTTATAACAAGAGTATAAAATATAGACTTTCCAACCTTTAAACTATAAATAATAACACTTTGCTTTAACTTTGAAGTATATAACAGACTATCAAAGGCAATAAACATGTGCATATATATGTATATATACATATCTAAGGACATTAAAATTAGTAGGAGCAGTTACATTTCTTCAATTTTCTAAAAGAATTTTAAAGTTATATGACAAAAGTATTAATATGTATAACATGTGAAAGAAGTTATTTTCTGTTCAGTCTCCACAATTACAAATGACAATAGTTTTATCTGCTACGACTATAACTAGAGAATGATATAAAGCCCTATTCAAATGTTTGGAAGTCTTGCTACTTTTTGGTAGATAGACTAAGAATTATTTTACAGTAATATTCTTCTAAGCAGTAAATATGCTAAGTACTCTGACAGCTGAGCATTGGCAATAAGCTATTGTCTATTCTTTCTTAAGAAATTTATAATTTAGCAGTAAGGCAACATTTTGATCTATCATATACAGAATAGCATAAGTCTTATAATATTTTCCCACATGTTTCCAGATGTTTAGCACAATTATAAAAATAATATAAAGATTGTAAACTGTATGCACTAAACATTTGGAAGAGGTGTTAACTAGGTGATAGTATTTAAATTATACACATTAAAGGTCAGGAAGGGAAAGTGGCAATGAACTGTAAAATATTGTGGATTAAGTTTTATCTGAATTAGATCACAATCATAGAATATGATCCAAGTTTACCACAAAAAAGGAACAGAAGAGCCGGGCGATGGTGGCGCACGCCTTTAATCCCAGCACTCGGGAGGCAGAGGCAGG
>NC_022027.1:15023258-15041115 GCF_000317375.1 Microtus ochrogaster
AAAAGCAACTTAAGTAAATAATAATCATTTATTCCTAAGAATGCTAATTTTGCAAAAGAAATTTGAGGGGAATATACATTTAACACTCCTCTGCATGGCAAATTTACCACTCAAAAATGTTATTATGTAATATTTAGAAGAACCAACAATAATTGTTATACTTTATATTTTTTACTTATCTGAATAAATTTATCAATGGCACAATGATAAAGAAAGAAATTAGGTATTTTATGAACTTTCTACTTCTTATCTTCAAGAAACCACTATCATGGAAAATGAAGAATAAAAAGAATGAGTGAAATGATTGAAAATGATCAAAGACATTACAATCCTTTTGATATTAAACCATTTGTTCAATGTTAGCTGATTTTTGAGGAAAGAAACATCTACCCAGCAAAGATGCCCTATGAATATACAAGGTATATATATTAAGTGACAGGTTACCAAAAGCCTTACATATAATGAAAATAAGGCAATAGATTATATTTTTTGTCAGTAGCATGAAAATAAGACTTGGTTTCCTTTAAAATTAAGAAATCATTTTTATGAAGGAATGTTCTGTGTGTTTGTGTTAAATGTATATATTCAAATTGGTGTATCTTTTCATGGATGCATGTAAGAAAGGAAGAAGCAGAAGGAAACTTTAATGTTTTTTTGTAATGATTCATGATATATTAAATAATACCCTATCTCTACTGTTGATTTCATAAATTAATATGTATATGTTTTCTAATTTGACAAAATCTACACTAAATGCAATGCATATGTTTTATTGGAATATCATTGCCTATATTAAAGAATTAATTTGAAGGCTCAATTATTTTATTTGATGCAATTCTATATTTCATTGTGATGTTTTATATTTTTCTTAAATTTTACTCTGCAATTATATTTGTGTTTAAGTAATATTTTATTATAGCAATAACTGAATCATTTAGCATATTACATATTTTAGTATTTATTCATGATTCATAGAAATACTGGTGCCTCTGTTTTAATGCACTTTTATTAAAGTATTTTTGTGAATCTCATATGTTTTAACAATAGTAAGCTGTTGCTGATGTATTCATTTCAATTTCTGTATACATAGTTGAATTCTTTACAATTACTTTGACTTTTGTTAATATTCTAATGATAGGTTCATCATTTTTATGTTCCTAATGTATTAATATGACCTTTCCAAATTATATTGTAATCAGGTTAGTTGTATTAATAATTTGAAAATATTTTTTCAAGCATGTTATTATAACATATATTTATTTAATCATGCTATTCTATTTATCTCTTAGTTACATCTAATTAAATGAAATAATATTTTATACTCTATCACTTTTACTGACATAATATATTACTATTAAATACACAGTAGATATTTTAGCATATATTGCATAATATGCTATGTTGTTATATAATGCTGAGCCAGGAGATAAATTACCCTCAAAAATTAATAACCAGGAGTTTATAAATTATAAGAAATACATATATGTATTTACATATGTGTAAATATAATGTTAAAGTCATCATAGGAAATAAAGATGGGATTGACGGAACAGTATAAAGCAGTTAATGAAGTGTTTGTATTGCAAAGACAGGAATTAAATTCATTATCTACAGTCACAAAAAAAAAAACCAACTCATCTAAGGACCTTGATTCACAAAAGAAATTTTAGTACCCAGTACTCAGAGATGAGAAACAGGAAGATATAGATCTTTGAGTTCTTTTGGTTGTCTGCCATGTATGTATTGGTTTAGGGAGACACTGTGTGTGTGTGTGTGTGTGTGTGTGTGTGTGTGTGTGTGTGTGTGTGTGTGTGTGTGTGTGTGTGTGTGTGTGTTTGTGTGTGTGTGTCTGGTGTGTGAGAGAGAGAGAGACAGAGAGAGACAGAGCCAGAGACAGAGACGGAGACAGACAGAGAGAGAAACAGGGAGAAGTCTGAAGAATAAATGTTTTCAATGTTTTTCTTCAGCTTACACTTACATGCAGACACACATAAATGCTCACATGTAAACACACACATATACACAAATGCACAAAAGTGTGAAGATTCATTGGGTCTAAGAAGCAGATAGTCTGAACAGAGTTAATATATTGTTGAGGAAAATGAGCAAAACCTTAATGTGAAGAACTGAGACACGAAAGAATCCAATATAAATATCTTCATAAAGCATGGATAGTATAAAACAGGTTTCAGATATCAGAAAATCCTCGTGAAATGAATTGAAGTTTGCAAGCAATAATGAAACACACACACAAACAGATAAAAACGGAGTCATCACAATGAAGGCAAGAAAGAAGCTTGTTTGGAAACCCCTTAGCTTCTTGAGGACTGAAGGTAAAACCTAGATTCAAATTGTGGAATCAGATTATCTTATTCTCGTTCAAAATGGGCTTTCATTTAGAAATTTACAGTGTAGAGCTAGTTAAACAGGTAAGGGAATACGATATCCAAGTGCCTAGGTATATAATTGTATACATCTCAAAATAATGGTTCAAAACTGTAGAATCAAACACATAAATAATATAATATCCAAAATGGAGCTTTTATAATGATGAGTGAGTAGTATGGCTCACCCAAAGAGATATTTGTATTTTCATGTAAATGAAGGATGTGGAGATCAATGCGTCAGGAATGATACCTATGACTTATGTTATCCTATTTTTTCTCTGATACTGTTTGTCTAAGTTCCCTTTGTCTCTTCTCCAGTGTGTGTGTGTGTGTGTGTGTGTGTGTGTGTAATTTTATGTGTTTCTGTGCATGTGTATGTGTCTGTGCTCTAACACTATCCAGACTTTCTGCTTTACACTGACGCTTCCACATGGTCCTCAGGTGAGAAGTTCTTTATGACACACAGCTACCACCTACTGATGATCATGGTAAGTATATTTTGCCGCTGAAGTCTTCATTCTATACCATCCTTCACAATCTTAATAACATGGAGCATATGTAACTCACTCTTAGATGATTCTGAAATCCTCTAATCCAGGGCATTACATGTAAGGCGAATTAATTCAAAGATATTAGCAACAGTTTTCAACTATTTTCAGAAATTTCCTTTCTTTACCCATTCACAACATTGCGTTTAAGTATTATAGAGTCTAAAAAACCAAAACAGTAAATTTCTTCTTTTATTACTAAATTTATTTTTTAAAACATTCTTTTCTTATTTTACATACCTATCCTAATTACTATTCTCTCCCCTTTTGGCACTTGCCCCTGCTTTCCCTCATCCCAGCCCCCCATCCACTCCTCAGAGAGGGTAAAACAACTTCTGAAGCATCACTTTGTGGCAAGACCATTGCCCTCCCTCATATATCATGGCTGAACAAGGTATCCCTCCAAAAAGAATGGTCTGCAAAAAACTAGTTCAAACACTAGGGGAAAACCCTGGTTGCATTGCCAGTGGCCCCACAGATTGCCCAAGCCACACAACTGTCACCCACATTCAGAGGGCTTGTTTGGTCCTTTAAAGGTTCCCCTGCTGTCAGTCCAGAGTCAGTGAGCTCTCACTAGCTCAGGTCAGCTGTTTCTGCTGGTATCCCCATTATGGTCATGACTCCTTCACTCCTATTATTGCTCCTCCTTCTCTTGGACTGGTCTACAAAGCTTGGCCTGGTACTTAGCTGTGGATCTCCACACCTGCTTTCAACGATTTGTAACTGCTTTTTCTCAATCTCACAAAATTACCTCATACCTATATTTGGCATATTTTATAAATGGGATAATTCTTGTGATTTTTTTCTTTATTTATGCTACTACAATAGGTTCAGAAAATCCTACAGTTAGTATTATGGAATACTAATCACCTGATTGACTAAGATATATTTTATGGAAATAATTTTTAATTAAAAAGAATATGTACATATGGTAACTTTTCCAATAATATTAGCACTTGTGTTCCGAAGCAAGGGGCTCACCTGGAATTCTAGTTGATGTGGAGTTACAAAGTCTCAGTAACAACAACAACAACAACAACAACAACAACATCAAAACACACAGAAAATGAACTAAGTTAAAAGTAGTAGAAACATTTCTTAAACTGCAGGAGGCTTTCATTATATTTGTAAATAGATTACACTCTTACTATACAGTGTTTAGCTCAACCCTCTACTCTTTAATAAACACTTAGCATATTTTTTCTGTTCAGAGCTCATTCACTTTATAGTTCTAAATTGTTTGTTTCCTTTGTCTATTACAAATATTTGAATACCTTTACACCACTTTAAGGATAAACTGTTCTTTTTTTTTTAAATAAGGGCTTATCACTTTGTAAACTAAGAAGCCTCATTGTGACATTTTCATACAAGTATATATCATGTATTTTGCTAATGCTAATGATTTGTTAACCATATTATCTTACATTTATGTTCCCCTCTTTCTTTCCAAGTATTCCCCGTTTTAGTTCATTTCACTTTTCTCATTTATTTATTTATTATTTATATGACTATTTATCTTATGTATCTTTTCAGAGATCAATTACCTAACTCAGTCTTGAAACCTATATGAATAAAAAAGAAATGAATAAATAAGTTTTGTATTCACCAGAAGATACGTGATGAGCTTCTTCTAAGAATTTATTAATTATTATTTTGATGTTAAATTATCAAATATTTTCTAATTCTACTATCTATTTTATTCTTTTGGTGAAATTATATTTGTAATAAAATCATTACAAGGAATATATTACACATATTTACGCTTAGCATTGCCTCAAATGTTGTGAATGTCTATTTGTAGTGAGGTTTTTAATCTTTTACTCTCCTGACATTAATATTAAAAATATTTCTGAAATATAGTAATTGCTTTAAGTAAAACATCATGCTTTCAATTTAACATAATTATATTGCATATCATTATATGTTACACTTATCTCACAGATAGTGAATATTCCAAATGTTTTTATAAAAAGAAATTAGCCAAATGTGTTTTATTTTAATATTATATTGAAAATGATTTTAAACTTGTATGTATTTTCACTTTATAGTGAACTTAAAGACAAATTTTATGCATAAAATATCATCCACATAGTTACTTTTTTGATACATTTTTATATTACACCATAACCTAACTTGACTAAAGTGTTTTAAAGTTTTTATGGATCAGTTTCTACACATATGAATTTCTCTTGCAAAACTCAATTTCTGGACAGGGAGTAGCGCTATATAATTGTATAATTTGTCTATTCCAATCATAGTTAATTTTAAAAGCCAACATCATTGAATATATTAATGGCTGCCTGCCATTTTTAAATTCTTCCCAATAATGGATGTATGTAAAGATATATATGTTTTCATCCAGAAACATCTAGCTAGTTCAACAATGGAGGTTAAATAATTTAAATATTAAAATGATACTTTTGTGTAAATTTTTTAAAATTAATAACAAATATATGGTTAAGAAAAGCAAAACTCATGTTTATAATTTCTGATAATAAGTGGAACTAGTAGATGAGATTTCATATACATACATTTGCTTTTAGATGTGAAACAGATCAATCATCATTATTTCTAGAATTAATTTTGTAAAATTAATTTTAAAAATATAAGAAAATGTCAAAATTAACTTTGTTTTCAGATGCTTAAACTATAAAACACAAGTCAGTTTATAGGGTGTAGGTTCTAAACATGTATATTTTTTCCTCAAGACTGGGCAAAACTGAGAGAAGTTGTAGATGAATATGATCAAAATGCAGTGTATGAAACTCAAATAATTGAAAATTATACCAGTATATGGACATATACAGAAAATTCACGAAGCAAGCATCTTTATTTGTAAAATTAAGATCTCAAAGGGCATGGTTAATCAGTGTAAGGCTACTGAAGCATCTGAGGAATAAACAGTTATACGTATTCTCGCATGCTCTAAACTAAAGATGATATGCTAAGGAGTCTGCATGTGGGTTTAGAGGGGACTTTACCATCATGACTATAATTGTGAATCTTTCAATTGTGTTTGATTGTCTGAGGTCATGGAATGCATACAGCCTTTTTACTTGGATAAGGACATAAAAATCACTGTTTTCAACAAAACACTATTAAGTAATATGAGGATTTAGATATAAAGAGAATCTCTATCCCTTATCCCTTTCTCCCTTTCTTCCTAATTTTTCTCTCCCTTGTTTGGCCCCCACTCTCTGTTGAATGCACACATTCTCATGACAACACCTATGTATAGATTACAGCACAACTTTACAGTAGTTAGTTCTGCCTTTTCCACATCTCACTGACTCAGGAAACATCTTACCTTTAATACCAGCACTTGTGGGGCATAGGCAGATGGATTTCTGAGTTAAGGCCAGTCTGGTATACAAAGAAAGTTTCAGGACATCCAGGTATACAGAGAAAAACCTAATCTCCGGAACCCTCCAAAATGGAACAAACAGGCAAGTCAATCTAATCTTGGTCTATGAACAACATGCATGTTCAGCAATATTTTCTGAAGCAAATAGTCTGTAATGTGGGTCTATCCCTTCATCTTGTGAAGCTTCATCTAATTCATTCCAAGGACACTTCAAATCTTTGAGCAATATCACATTTTTCTAACTATCGTAGAATATACGATGAAAAATGGACTAGCTTCTGCAAATAATTGTGTTTGATCTAATATTTATTTTACAACAATGACTAATATAAACTCAAGGTTTTTACATTACCTTTTAATTCCTAAAATCATGAACATTTGGTTTGGAACAAACATCTGAAAATGAATAATGAATAATTTCCTTTAATATTCTCAATGTCAATAAGAACAAAGAATAAAGCATATCAGGATTTATTCATCACAGATTATCAATAGAATTTTTAAAAGCACATACAAATGCTGTTCTTGTTTTATATAAAATATTTTCAGAATTCATCCAAATCTTGTCTATGACTGCTCTTTTGAAATATATGTATTCAGAGCATTATTTCTCACTTTCAAAATGCTATTTTTCCTACTGAATAATTAATGCATTCTAAAATCCAAGTGAATAAAACAGTTTTATTCTTGTTGCCCTCTCCTCCACCTTCCCTAAATTCTTTTTCCCATCCAGGACCATGAGATTCATTCCTCCACAGCTCTGAATTTTAACTCAGAAAACATCTTTATTTCTGTGGAGTGTTTTCCTTCTGTTCTGTAGTGATATTTTTAAAGAGGATACATTTATATTCATAACTTCAAACTTAAATTTCTGAAATAACTCCCTAATTGATCTGCTCTCTTTCCCTGTTGCCATTATTCTGCCAAGCTTTCCATTTCTAAGTCAGAACAGAGACACTAAGACAAACAGTTGTTTATGCGTTATCCTACCACATTTTGTTCTTTAAGTCAGTACCCCTTAGGAAGATGAAAATTTAGGAGGGTGACAAAATTTCCACAGAATGTTTCAAGTGGATTTCAAAGAGAGAAGCACTGATTTCAGGAGTATTTTATATCTTATTTCTAGGTAGCATAGGCTAGCACATATGGTTGATTGAGTCAAGCACATAAATTTCTCCTTGTTCACAAGATACCCAAAACTGATACTGACCTGTAACTCTCAGCTTTTAAATAAAACCAAATAATAATGTAGCTAGAATAAAAATGAATATAAAATCTAAAATCACTTGTAATTCACTGTTTATAGAATTTGATATTGAACACAAATATTTAGTATTTTAAGTTAAGTTTTTGTATGCTCTTCAATATCCTTGACCATTGAATGTTATTAGAAAGAAGATGCACTTCACCTGTACTCAACTCATGAAGTATTTTTACTGTTCTTTTAACATACAATGAAGCACAACTAAGGTAGAGTCCTGAATTATGTCACTGATTTTAACATACACTATCTTCTTGTGTCATAATAGCATGCAAGGGCGTCACAGTAAAGACTGGGATATGCTATTTAGAACACTAAATTTTTAAACCAGAGAACAGACACAAGATAGTGTCTTCTAGACATGAAAAGTACAGTGTATCCACAAAATCTCAACAGTATAGTTCTATAAACAAGGTTTTTTCTAATGACCTTACCAGTCAACATGCCACCATAAATAGTGGAAATTTCATAACGGTTAACTTGTAGATTAAGAACTAGAGGCAGGAACTGTAGAGATTACTCGGTGGTTAAGTATAATGAGTATTCTTCTAAAGGACTCAGTTCAACTCCCAGAATTCACATGGAGGCAATAACTATTTAGGATTACAGTGTGAAGAGCTTTTACATCCTATTCTTACCTTTGTCATCAATGAATTCACATGATACAGAAATATACCTGCAAGCAAAATACTCATATACACAAATAAATATAAATAAATCTTTTAAAAAATGGGTAGAGGTAACCAATGATTGCTAAAATGTGTAGAATCAATATTACCCAAGGACAAGTTCTCTAATCAATCATTAAATCCCAAATGATTAACCTTTAAAACATATACATACTAATGACACTGAATGTGCTTAGTAGAATATGCATGTATATTTATTAATCTAAATAAAATGTATTAATAACATATTGATATATACCACTATCTATTAAGTAGAGTGTATGTATTGAAGAGGGCTGCAAAGAATGATTTTTAATAGAGAGAATGACAGAATGATACAAAAATAACAAACTCTTATGGAATTCTCGATACAAAAAGAAAACTTTAAATAAAAAGACTTATTTTCATTCTTAATTAGGTATATGTGTTTCTGTCATGTGTGACTGGGGTGTCAGCAAAGTCCAGAAGAAGGCATTAAATACTCTGGACTTAGAGTTATGGGAGCTTTTGTGTAAACTGGATCATGAGACCTCAACTCAGGTGTTGTGAAAGAATGAAAATTGCTCTGAATGAGGTGAGATTTACTATCTTCTCAATCTTTAAATCACCTCTAAAATATTCATTGTATTTGTGTGTGTTCATGTCCAGTGAGTGACTTTGTAGATGCGTGTATTTGTGCACACATATGAGTGTGATATGCTGAGTCTATCTAGTATTGATCTTATGTATCCTTTTAGGAAGGACATATTGAGAATGGTAAACATACCACAGAGATCATCTCTGGAAACAACTCGTTCTCCTTCTCTCTACCAGCCATTAATGTCTTCACATTAATGAGATTTTCCTCTTCAATGACATTTTCATGTTAGTTGATATTGTTATTCAGCTGGTCTTGTTTAGACAATCATATTGTTGGTATTTCCTAATTGCAGCTTCTCTGTTATGTATAAAAATACAATCTAGTATAAGACTTTTTCCACCTGTTTAGGATTCTTTCACCCTCTCTCACATGATGTGCCCTACGACATGAGGATAGGATCTGTGTTGTAGGTGACGCCACTCTCGGTTCTATTCTTTTTGAGAAGTTGCATATTTCTGTAATATTCTCCAATTTACCACAAAAAGAAATTTGTTTGATAAGAAATAGGATCTACACTTATCTGTGCATCTGTTTATATACTGATGAATATTTAGAATTCAATTAGAAAATATACTGGTTTTGGAAAGTGGTAGCAGTAGGTTCTCCTCTAGATTCCATGTTCTCACCAGTGATAGATACTTGGTTGAGTTTACAGGACCCAGACATGAATTCCCTTTAATTGAGTAGACCTCAAATTCAAGTTGACAGCTATTAGTTATCCTCTAATAATTTTATTATTATACCCTTGATGATTTCTTTCTTTCTGTGCTTGTCATTGCTATTGAGAAGGGGAAACCTTGTTAGCCAGTTATCTTTTAAAGATGGATCCGAGTTAAGGCGTGGTTTTCTGGGACCCGAAAAGAAAAATGGGCACATGATCAACGTGTGATCTCTCTGTGTGATTCCCATGAGACACAGCTGAGCTTGAACTTCTCATTCCTGTTTTGTGAGTTTTCCTCCTTATAATAAATAAAAATATAATTGTTTTATCCTTTACATAGCCTGGCTATTTCCAGAATCCAACTAATTTCTACAGTTCGCACCCAGATTGTGGGGGTAGATTCTCCAGAGGCTCTGATCAGCTACGGTCAGGCTCTACCCCAGTCATTTTGGATAGAGAATTCCCACGCAGCAGCCCTGAGGAGCCACTAGGGAAGGTCCTTCATATTTCCTCATTAAACGCCAGAGAGCTGTACTGCCACAGAAGGCCAAGCAAGGTGTCTGAGGACTTGGAGCTGCTCTGGGTCCAGTTTTTCCACACCTCACCCGGCGAGATTTGGGCTTCCCCGGAAGCCTCTCTTCTACATCACTACCTTGCTATTCTAGTGCTTGTGGGGCTGACGACGATTCAGGGAACTCCTCGGAGCTCGCAATCTGTGATTTATACTAAATAACTGTTTTTAATCTGAGAATAGCTTTTAGCTTTAATTTTTTATTATTAAACATTTCTGCCTCCTCCCCGCCTATCATTTCCCTCTCCCTCTCCCCACTGCCCTCCCCCTCTCTACACTGTGGGAATGCAAACTTGTCCAGCTCCTCTGGTTATTAGTGCAGAGGATCCTCGAAAAGCTAAAAGTAGAGCTTTTATATTACATAGCTATACAACATTTTACTGCATTTTCCAAAGGATTAACATTCTATTCCACAGATACTCGGCCATGATCGTTAATACTCTATACTTCGGAGCTAACACATGGGAACAAGATAATGTTCATCAGCCAATGAATGACTAACGAAAATGTTGTACATATATATTATGGAATTCTTTTCCTCCCTAAGAAAAAGAAATCTTGAAGTTTACAGGTAACAGATAGATTTGGAAAATATCATTGATTGATGTAACCCAGATGCAGAAAGACAAACTTTGTATGTGCTCTCTCTGTTGGCACCAAGCTCCCATTCTTCAGCTGTGAGCACAAGATCTGAAGGAACTAGACTAACCAGTAAAGTATAAAGATACTCTTCCAGGGTGGCATGGGAGACGTAACAGTAGAGGAATGAACACCAAGGCGTAAGTGATCGGAAAGGAGAAATGGGGGAAAGCAGAAACTCTAGTTAGGGAGAGTGATATAACTGTAGAAGAAAGTGGGTGGAATTGCAGTAAGAATGTCAGAAAAACCTCATATATGAATCCCAATTCAATACAATGATATATTCAAAATAAAGTCAGGGAAAACAAGAGTCCCCATCACAGAACCTACCACAAAATATGTGAGAGATATAAAGTATGTGGAATTGCAACAAATGTTTGGTACTTTGCATCAATATTGATTATATAACTAGGATAATTATAGCAAGTTTCAAATATTGTTTGTTTTGATGTTATACAGTAGTTAGTGTTTGTTCTCTGTTTCATTGTTCAGCAGTGAAACAGTCTTATTCCCCAGTGGAACTTGGAGTTACAATATAAGCTTCAGTTTATGACTTAGCAAGTGCCATTCTAAACTCATTTGATTTATCTGGTATATTTTACAGTGGTTTCCACTTTGTTCTTTTGTTCCCTTTGCAAACTTACTTGGCCGCTCACTCTTGAATACTTCTTTTATTACTTTGCGCTATACTTCACACCCATTTTTCTCATCTTGTCACATTGAGCTGGTTCTACATTTTATTTATGGTCACACATAACACTTTTCTTTCTCATCTTTTTCCTGTACAACCTTTCTCTGATCTCATCCTGGCCACTACTTCTATTTGGTAAGTGATAATATTATGGAAGAAATGGCCCAGGAGGGAAAGCATAGGACCCAGGATTCTGAGAAAAGAGTTGCTGGTACAGTGTCCTTCCAGGTGATCTTGAACTTACTAATGAAGGAACAAGTCTAGTTTCTTTTTATATTGCAGCATCTCTGGTATTGGAATCTATTTGATGAAAGAAATTGCTGCTGTTACCTATAATATTTATCTTTTCCAGGACAGTACAAGCTTATTTTTTTCACTTTTGCTCACATAGAAACCTAAAATCACCATATTCAGAGCAATGCACACAAAAATACATTGCACATGAAACACATATCTATCTATATTTGGCAAATTTCAGTCCTTTATTCAACAAAACCTAAATTCAATTATTAGATTTAATGACATTTTATTTTGATGCAGCTCAACTATGATCCTTCTACTTGTTAGGTTTTCCACTGAGATAGAGGCATCATGTTCATAATTCAAAAGCAGTGATTATTTACCACAAGCGCCTGTGCAAACATGCAAAAACCATCTATTAGAAGCTAAACAAGAAATAGTAGCAGACAACAGGACTCCAGAGTAGTTCCTATGGGATCTAGATTTCCTGCTTTGATATTAGATATACTTTATAGATTTAGGCTATCATACTCAGTTGGCATATTATATATAACAGAGTCTAATACTAATGATTAAACTTATCATACACGCTACCTATGTAACTTTGAATTTACGTGTTGCATATGCAACTTTCCAATTCATATAAATCAGAGGTTTTGCTAGTATTATTGTACATTTAACAAGGTAGAAAAGTACTTTACTTTTAGAATAGAAGAAACTTGTTTTAAGAGAGTAGTTTACTATTTTTTATGAGTTTGCAATTTCTTATGCTTATTCAATTCAAATAGGTAAATTTCTGAAGTCAATCAAACATTTTTTGTGACTGAAATGTAATTAGAAAAATACTAAAGAACTATAAGTGATCTATACACTTATGGACACATGAGACTTGAACTTAATTGTTACTATTAAAAATAATAGCCACACAGAGATGAATTCAAGTTGAAATCGAATGATATGTTAGTTAGATAGCTTCTGTATGAACTTTTCAAATGTGTTTGGGATTATTTACTAAGCTACTGTCAAAATTTGTGGATTGTGTATAGGGAGCTAAGGTAACACACTGATATTCTTCAGACCCTGAGTTTTCCCCTCAGTACTCACTCTGATACACTGGTTATTTGGTCATGAGTGGTTTCCCTTCTTCCTTCCCTTTCACTGAGTATACAAAGTTTTCTTCCTCCAATAAGCCAGATAGTCAAGTCATATATAAACTTTACAGCTACAGCAATCTAGTAATTAGATAAATTTTCTACTGTGCAGATTGACTGTGTTCTCTCACCTCGTGTTCCTTTTGTAAGAGCAGCAGGGAGCACTCACACTGCACACCAAACTGCTGAGGTATGTAAGCAAAGACCTTTTCCCTTTACGTAATGCCTTCAAAGTGTGTAATTCTTATATTCCCAATGTCACAGAGTGTCTTTGTCTTCTCAAATTTCTTTTCTGGCATCAAAAAAGAATATTGAGAGAAACAAGGACAAACTTCCATTGCATGATGCAATTGTTACAAGAAGATTCAGCTCTGGTTCTCTTATTAACCTTTTAGCATTTTTTGAATGTTGATGTCAACATGTGACTATTGCCTCGTTTATGAAATCCTCAAAAAAAGTTCCACTACACATTACGAATGATACTTCCTTGATTGACCTCTGGGAATGAAACTGCTTTACTTTGATTTGACCTTTTCATTAAAGAAGAGTTTCTTACATGCTCTTTTGTTTTGGTCCAATTTATTTCATAAACCATCATATACAGACTTTTAATTTCTTTGTTTAACAGAAATGTGCCACCTTTCTAACTATGATATCATGCTTTGTTATTAGTGAAACATGTAGTTATTTTCATTAAATTGAATTAAAGAATATTGTTTTATAAAATACAAACACAAATCAACCAACATCGATGAACTAGCAACTCACCATTGTAAATAACTTTAATTCAAGAAAGTTCAGGTTTTCCTATTTGGGATTAAGGTTTAGTTCCTTTACAAGAAGCATTTATATTGAAAAATGGCCCTTATCAATCAAGGCAGGAGATGAATTTTATAGCACATGATAGAATCGATAGCCAAAAGTAAAGGAATTCAGAAGAGTGTACAGATAGACAGAAATGAGATGGTTTGGTGAAAGATAAATGTTGAGTAAGAACTTATTGCAGACTACCACAGACTAATAACATTTCATAGAAAGAAAAACAGTACAGCAAATAACATCAAAACTTCCAAGACATTTTTGTGAAATGGAGAATTAACAGAATGTATTAAGATAATATTTAGATTTTGGGTTTTATGGAGGGGACATGTGTAAATGAAATTATTAAGTTAAGTGGTGCCAAAATTATAATCATTGATGACAGGAAATGCTGGTAGGATTATTCCATAAATTTTTAACTGAGAAGAAATTACCACAACTGTATATCAGAAAAACTTTTCCTCACTTATTACATACTTACATTTTCTGCTGTAAAGTGCCATGAAGCCCGTAATTGTGAATAAATAAAATATGAACAAATTCTGACATTCAGTTGCCACGTTCCTCCTATAACCGATGCAGCTTTCCCTCCAATGTAAACAGAATGGCATGTGTACCTAATATTGCACATGTAAACTCACTTCTTATGACAGATTTTTTAAAGCATAAGTTTAGTACACGGGAAAACTGAATTGACTTTACGTCTTTCAAAGAAATGAGCTAAAGTTTACAGACAAACTATGGAAAATTAAAGAGATCTGTTTTTAAAACTCTCGATTACACCCTCAGATTATAAAAGAAAAAGAAAAGAAAGAAAAATTTTAAGTCACAAATCTCTCATACCTGCATCAACCAATAAAAATGATTTTTATATTTCTTATCATTAATCTTTCAACCTACTGTTCAACCCAAAAATTATTCTTCCATCTTGTCATGAATCTGTCAAAGGTACTGGTTCCAGCAAAATTGACTTATTTAATTTATGTTTCTTTCCCTGAATCTTGCCAGCCTGTGTTCTCAATTTAAAAAATCAAACCAAATCTGTATTCTCTACTTCTGAGGTCTTTGGGTCACACACAAAAAACAATTGTGCTTTTTCATTTTGTTATACGTTTTTTATAGATAAAGATTTCTAACGAAATAAAAATATTTACACGGACCATGCATATTTTTGTAGAAATAAATGTCTTTATACATTATATGATTTTATCATTACTTTTAAACGTGTAACATTTATTCTTGAAATACATCAATAGATGTAAAAATCATTAAATCATTTTATTTTCATTTAATAAAATATTTCCACTGTACAAACTTTGTAAAATGTCTTCATTTCACACTTTTCTTTTAATGAGGGATTGGTTGAAAAATCTATGTTTCAAGAAGAGAGGTGAGATGGGATTTCTCTGAATTCTTTGTAGCAAGCAATACACATGACAAAGCACATTCATACAGCAAATGCTTCTTGGTTGGATTAGAGTACCTGGCTGTAAAATCATAAATATTATATAACACCTGGACACAATGCTAAAAATAACAATATAGACAACATAAAACAGAATATCTAATTCACCATGACTCATAGAACATCTCCTTAGAGTGGGTAATGACCACTCAGGTTTAATAAGCAGAAATCGTACCATGAGGCTCTGAACAGTAACTGGTGTTTGAGTCATTCTAAACCTGCATGGGTTTAAGACTCAGAGGAGCACAGTGCTATGGCCTTTTCTATGTACTGCCAGAGTATCAACAAATGAAACATGAAAGAAACGAGAGAGACACAGGGAAAAAAAGATTAAGAGATAGTGACATAGACAAAGAAGCAAGGCAGATTGAGATAGAGACAGAGTGACACAGAAAAATGATTCGCCATCCCATTATTATCTGTTCCTTCTTTTTTATCTTAAAATACAGTATATAATATTCAACTTGAAATGAATGAAAGGCAGAAAAAGAAAAAAATAACAATAGTTAGAAATGTGGGAGAAAACATACAGAAACAATTGAAACCATCAAGTTGATAATATGCGAATTAGAGCATAACCCATAACCAAGCAAAACAGATACACTGTTTCATATAGAAATTTCAAAGCACCAACATAAGAGGGGGCAGTATCAATATGGAAAAAGAAGCAAAGATCTACAAGACTTCTTTCACTATATTACAAAGGCTTCCTTCTTAAGCCTGGTGGATATCTGTTCTTAATAATTTCTGGCATCTAAGATGTGCTGGTTGGATGAGTGGCTTTGTCATCAGGACAGCCCTTTTTCAGGTCTGTTAGACTGTCACTACTATGTGAAGTAGAACACTATTCTATCAAGAACTGGACTATCACAATGAAAGATGTATTCACACCAATACTGGGTGACATCACTACTGTGAAATTTGGTACCAGTTAATTTCATTTACAAATGTCCTTAACATAACACTGATTAAATCAAACTGTAATTTGAATAACACTGTATTAATCCTTAATTTCAAAAATATGTCATGAAATTTTTAATGCTGTTGTCATAGTTCTTTTCTTTATTATATAAATGCTCCTCATTTTGGTAGTTTCTGTAAGTTCTAATTCTGCAATTTTTCTTGTTATTATTTTAAAAATAATAATTTCTCTTGTTATTATTTGAATTTTCTCCTGTTGATTATTTTAATTTAGTTATTAAAAAAATCACAAATGCATGAGTTAATGGAATTTAATGAATATTTCCTACTTATAAATATTTTCTTTTTAAAATCACTCTGAATCATGTGAGCATGAATCTCTTCTTTTCCATTAACTACTAACTACAGAAAATCAGAAAGACCAATAGTTCTGTATCTGAAAATGGGGACAAAAATGCCTCCATATAAATGGTCACAGAAAATTAAGTAAGAGATTTATAACTCTTGGACCCAGCCAGTATAAAAGGAACCATATTAAGTTCCACGTTGCCATTGTCCCTTTCTGTGTAGCCAGTTTCTCTTTCACAAACATTGCGTAGAAAGTCAGGAATTGCACAGAGTTAATTTAGTTAAATTACCCTAACCCAAATAGATAGAAACTTTTGGCACAGATAATTTATCTTGTGATTTACCTTTAATAGGGAAGTCATGTACATCTATCTTCAAATTGGCACAATATTTATACAGATAATGTGTTATATCAATGTAAAAGAATGAATGAATGAAAAGAGAATAGCAAAGAAGAAGGGAAGGACAGAGTGAAGAAATTATAGGAAGCAAAATAATTTTGAATGACTCTTCACAATTAATGGCTGCATTTAGTTAGGATGAATTGTTTATTCCATACAAGATGAACATGGCAAAGCAATCCATTTTCCCTCAGAGAAGTATAATTTAAACTATATAAAATAAATAAATAAATTCTCAAGTTAAATAGCGTTACTATAGTTATGATGTAATTACATGACCAAATGCCAGTTGGGAAAGAAAGGATTTATTTGGATTACATTTTCAAATCAGTGATAAGTATCAAAGGAAGTCAGGACAGGAACTCAAACAGAACCGAAACCTGGAGATAGAAAGAGATATAGAGGCAATGGAGGAATGACGCTTACTGACTTGCTTCTCATGCCTTGTTGAGTCATTTTTATTATAGAATCAAGACCACTAGTCCAGGCTTGTCCCCACCCAAAATGAGCTGGAGTCTGCCTCATCAATCACTTCAATAATTACAAAAATGCCATACATGCTTGCAGATAGCCAGTCTTATATAGTCATGTTCTCAAATGAAGCTTCTTTCTGATGACTATTATAGCTTGGGCCTAGTTGTTATAAAGCTAGCCAGCATACAGTATTTCAGGATTTTATACAATCAGAAAGAGCAGAAAGTGTTTATGTATAGTTATGTCAGAACATTATGCACAAATGTACATAAATGAAAAGACCACATGTCTCTTGGACAAGTTGAAAACAGTGCTAGTAAAACATCTGAAGCTTCATTTGCAATATCAAAAATAATAAGTTGCTAAAATTTAAACCTTAAAATATTTCCATGATATGGTTTAGAAATTTAAACTTCCAACTTAATAAAGGAAGGAACAAATTTTTTAAAAAAGTTCATGCCGGGCGGTGGTGGCGCACGCCTTTAATCCCAGCACTTGGAAGGCAGAGGCAGGTGAATCTCTGTGAGTTCGAGACCAGCCTGGTCTACAACAGCTAGTTCCAGGACAGGCTCCAAAACCACAGAGAAACCCTGTCTCGAAAAACCAAA
>NC_022027.1:15041215-15047784 GCF_000317375.1 Microtus ochrogaster
AAAAAAAAAAAAAAAAAATTTCATGCATTTTACCTAGAGGGCTTGATTGGTGAGGAAGATGGAGAAAGCATGTAATCCTATTTAGCACCACTTAAGTTATAAAGAACAATGTGCATGTTTTGGAAGAAAACAAAGTCAATGCTAAATGAGCTGTGAATGTAAATGCACATCTGATTTGATTGACACCAACATTTATGATATTTTTCTGTGGGAATATTCCCATGACCCTCATACTCAGATACCATCATTATACTTCATAACATAAAGTTCCTGAGCCAAAATTTTGCTTTCTTTAACTCAGCAGCATACAAAGAATGATTATGAAGGCTTCACAACATAATTTTGCTACTTTTTCAAAGCTTCCTACTGAGGAAAGTGTGAAAACTTTTAAAGGTCATTATATAAATATTCTTCAATTACTTGTTTAAATTATACCATTAGTGATGAATACATTTCTCAAGCATTATATAACATCAAATTTCATCTTGTAATTGCTAATTAGTTCAGTAGTCAAAAGCAGGTAGCTTTTGACTCATGATTCTCTAATTTGCTATGACACATATTATATATGTCTATATTCTCACATTTCTATTTTAGCTTCTTTATTTTCTTTATTATAAATCTCTCCTCTCCATATTTCTCATATTCCTTTGTGGGATTAAGTCTTTTAGAAAGGTTTGAAATATGATATATTAGGAAGTTAGCTTTATATATTTTCAATGTATGATTGCTTTTTCACTATTTAACCCCAAGTGTTGATTTAGAAATAAAAATATACGTCTTTTTACAGTTAATCAGTGTTTGTGAATTTTTACATCACTGGTGTTGCTTCTTTTTAGCTAATTTTTTCCAAAAAAAGACAGAATGTTTTTATTTTTGTTGAAAATGATATTTCTTATTGAATACAATATATTATAATTATAGTTTCTGCTGCCTCTCCTCCCAAATCCCCCCACTCCCTCTATACCACAGACCCCTCACCCTCCATTCAAGGGACAACCATCAAACATGACAAAACAAGATACAATAAGTCTAATTGAAAACCTTTACATCAAAGCTGGACAAGGCAATCTAATAGAAAAAAAAAAGTGTCCCAAGAGCAGTCAAAAGAGTTGGAAATCTACACCATCCAGTTAATAGTCTCTCAAAAACATCAAGCTAACACCCATGCCATATATACAGGGGAAATGGTAGGACCATTGCTGGCCCCAGGCTTGCTGCTTCAGTCTCTATGACCTCATATGTACACAGCAACTTGCTTAGTTGAATCAGTGGGCCATTTTTTCCTAGGGTACTCCATAACCTTTGACTCCTACAAACCTGCCTCTTCTTCCTAGGTATTCTCCAAGGTCTGAGGCTTGGGATCTGATCTAGTTGTCTAATTTAGACTGTCTCTGCAAAATGTCTGACTGTGGGTCGCTTCACCTACTTTGTCTGCTAACATAGGAACCCTCTTTGATGATGACCTGGAGGAGAGATGTAGTTAAGAGTACTGACAACTCTTCCAGAGAACCCTGGTTCAATTCTCAACACTCTTATTGCAGCTCATAATTGTCTTAAGTCCAGGACCAGAAAAACTGACACTCTCAAGCAGACATACTTGCAGAAAAAACACCAATGCACATAACATAAAAATAAATAAACCATTGCTATTTTTAATGGGATTCCCTAGGTTTGTTTCAAGATGTCTCCTCAGCCAGACTCTGAGTTTTACAGCCGTTTCATTGGAAAATGTTTCACGTGATCTTAGACATTTGAGAACTTGGTCCTTATGTGGTGATGGAGTTTGGGAAGGTTAGGCGGTACAGTCACACAGGAAGAAGTATTTCACTGGGAGTGGGCTTTGAGGTAAAAGTCCATTGACACCCTGGAGTCACTCTTTACTTTGTGCTTCTGATTAAGATTTGAGTTGAGCTCCTTGCTACCTGCTTTTACTGCCATTCCTAAAACTGTGCATAACTGCTGCTTTCAGCCATGTTCTTCCTACTTGATGGACTATTATCCTTCTGGAACCATAAGCCCAAATACATTATTCAATATGTGAATTGCTTTTATCATGGTGTTTTATCATAAAAATAGAAATGTAATAAAATTAATACATCGCCATTTTCTCTTAAAAATTCCTTTATATTAATATCTAAATGTATACACTGTCCAGCAATTTTCCTTCTCATCTAAATGGTTCAATTGTTTTAATTTTTAATATATGTATGTATAATTTCTGTGTATTTTACATAGGTATGTTGTTACATATGTGTACAGATTTTTATTTGCTAATTTTACTTTCTGGAATTTTTATTTTTAGTCTTGATTTTTATTTAGCATTTCTTTAATCTGTGACCTACTTACCCTATATTCTTTAGCTCTCATAATCATCTGCTCAGGTGTGCAACCAAGCATAACCTCTTACATCAATAATCACTCAAGAAAATGCACCACAGGCTCTCAGGCAGACCGATCTAGAGGAGGCATTTTCTCACTTCCAGACTAATTCTATCTTGTGTCACTTTGATACAAAGCTAGTCAGCACATCATCTTTACATTTTTTAACAAATAACTGAGGTAGTCATTATATAAATATAAAACACGTTTATTATAGTTTCTAGAGTTCAAGACATTGGTACATCTTTTGACTCTTTCTTTTGAGACCATAAAGGACTGAATATATCATGAGGGAATCCCATTCATTTTGATGCTGCTAATGAAGATGAAAAAGAGAGAGGAGGTAGGTCTATTAACCCTGCAAGGAAGGATGACATAGGATATACCACGACCAAGCTCTCAGCATAAAGAAATGTATTTGTCCTAGAGGGACATAGGACCAGAAATAAGAGACAGGGGATAGAAAACTAGCAAAAGGGGAAAAAGGAAAGTTGGAAAAGATGTTGGCCCAGAGGGACAAAGGACTGTCTGTGGTTAGAGCGGAAGCCATGGCCCTTAGGCAAATCTAAGTTGAGAAAAGAAAATGGAAACCCTATGTTAGCATGAGGTTTTATTCTTGGTTGGACATGTTATTTAGGGTGGTCAAATGCGGACTTTTGATTGCTGGATTTCAATACTTTAATAAGTGGTCCTTAGTGGTCAGCCTTGGGAACAGGATGTGGCCAGATAAGGAAATAAACCTTGGTGGTTAACTTTAGGACTCTCAACAAACTGTTTAGCAGTTGGAGGGAATGAGGGAGAAGGCAAAAGCAAAATCTGTTGGAATCATATTTGCCATGTTCAGCCCTGTTAAAACTCTTCAATCTCCTTCAAGAACATTCTCTGGTTGTCCTAAATGCTTCCTCTAGGATATATCTCTTAAACGTTTCTACCGAATCTCAATAATTTCAAAAACAAAAAACACAGATTCAAAGTACAGAATTTCTCTTACATCATCAACATGCAAAATAACTGTTTCTTCTTATTTCTATTAGCATAGGCTAAGTTTTCCAAAGTATGCATCATTTGTCATCTGGCAGTATGTGTTGACTAAGGAATGGAGATGTGAACACTATTTACTCTTTATGTAGCTTTTCAATACATCTTATTTTTATCCACAGTCTTCACCTCAAGCTTATGACAGCTTCATTAACACAAAATTTTCCTGAGGAATGTGGTAAATGTGCATTTCCTAATCTCCTATCAGTGAATAGTTTATGTTTTTAAAGCTCCTTAGAATAAGTCATAATCTATTCTTCTAGATATTTTACATAAATTATCAATAATTCCTTTGCTTGATTACTCTATCACTTTGTATTTCAGTTTTTTTTATGAATTTAAAAGTTTATGTACCTATGAGTTTTATGGAGTACTTCATAATTTAAGGATAATCTTGTATCAAGTTAGTTGAATGTTACTTAGTCTATACTTTTCCTTATAGAAAGGAAAACTTATTCTATTAAGATGCAGCTATTTTTCTAATAAATATTATGATCTTTTAATAGCTGAACAATCTGCTATTATCATTGCTCTAATTTTTATTAATCTTTTTCATAAAATATATTTTGACCATGTTTTACCCTTCCACTGACTTTTCCACCTCCATCTTCATTGTTTTTGCAAGGTAGAAATGCTGAAAACCAAAAATATTTTAGATTTTCTAATCTTGTTGATATTGTTTAAGAGTCACCCAAACTAACAGCATGTAGAAATCAGAGTAGCACTTATTGGTATAAATGAACATCTACCTTTGATATTTTATTATAAAGGTTACAATTTCCATTGCCCTCACATCATCCTGCATTTCTTCCTTTGTGGGACTAGTCTTGACAAAAAAAAAAAAAAAATCATTTGCCTGGGTAGATCAGTAAAAATTAGTAAAGAATATGAAGATGTGAATAAAAAAATAAAACAGAAACATAGGATAGACTGGGAGGGAGTCCCACTGAATACTGAAAACTGCCCACCTTTAATTTCCATACACTTTTATACCCCAATACGAAAGGGGGGAGGAGGCAACCAAAGATTTCTTTAAATGATACAAAGGACAACTCCAACAGTTAATTACTTCAACACATCAAGGCATCAAGTGATTAGCTTTCTGTTGTTTAGGTAGTGATGCCACCCTTGATTATGTATCCTGAAGCCAGCTGCTCCCCAGGTTAAACCTCTAATTACAAAGGAAGGAGAAGGATGCTTGCATATCCTGTCAGATCGGAGTGGATCTAGTAGTATGAGCCACCTTAAAAGAAGAAAGTAGGCCAGCATTCGGGATTTTGATTGGCTTAATCTTCATCAAATCTGCATGCAGTTTCTTTCATGGTGAGTTTAAATGTGCAACTTCACTATGGGATGTAGGATCTTTCTTCTCCCCTCTTCTATAATAATTCCTGAACAAGCCAGACTGTGGTGGCACACTCCCTTTATGCGAGCACTCAGGAGGAAGCGGTAGATGGAGATCTGTGAGTTTTATTATGCGAACTCTCAAGAATAATTAGAAGAGGCAATATAAGTCAGAGCTCAAGCATTAGGACTGTTGTCAACAGGCATAATGTGATTTCCTGTTATTCGCTTTTGCAATGAATCTATTTATGCACACAATTTTGTGTCGCATGATTTTATTTCACTGATTAATGAATCATTGGTTATATAATACGTGTATTTTAAAGTTGATTTGATATAGCAAAAATCCCAACTAAAATGCTAAAATGCATACATAACTTGTCAATTAGATCTCCTTTTCACAATATTTTTGGCAGTCTTTGTCATTGTTAAAGTTTTAAATTCAGGACAGGGCTGATGTTATGAAACAACTTATTATTATTCAGGAAAAATTTTATAAATTGCTAATACCTAACTTGAAGTGTTAGTGAATTTCAACATCTCTGTCCAAATGCTTTGTAATCAGTCAGGTGGATCTGCTTTTTATAAATGTAGCTTTCTGGCCAGTAATATTTTCCAACTTAAAAAATAAATTATTTTTGTGTTGTCCAAGGTTTCTGTCCTGCCTGATCTTGCAGCCATTAAGTCCCAAAGAAATCACACAGAGGTCTGCATTAATTACAAACTGATTGACCTAGTATCTCAGGCTTCTTACTAACTCTTATAACTTATATTAGCCTGAAATACTTGTCTGTGGCTTGGTACCTTTTTTGGTGAGGCAGTCACATCTTGCTTGTTCTGTGTCTGGCTTCTTTTCCATCTGGGTGACTCTTCCCAGAATTCTCATTGCTCATCCTCTACTTCCTGCCTGGTTGCCTTGCCTATACTTCCTGCCTGGCTACTGGCTAATCACTGTTTATTTAAAATACAAGTGACAGGGTACAGATCATTTTTTCCACAGCAATTTTTCAAAGCAAAAAGGTCATAACAAATTTAGATAATACTCATTGAGTTTAAATATGGAAAGCTTTTCATATTTTTTAAACCATGTAGTGTTTGATAACAATAAAAAGACTTCTATAGAAATTTTGCTGGAGCCATAGATCAGTGTCTCACTCAGCCTGTGTCAGAGAAGCTTCCTCATGTAGTATATTGGAATTATTGCAGAGATACATAATTGGACAAAGAGAAGAAAATGAGAGACCATGGAATACCTAGTCCTAAATATGATGTCTAAATCATATCCCTCCACTCAGGATTGGGGAACTCTGTGGAAGAAGAGCTTGATAGACCTAATGAGAGTAGAAGACACCTAGGAACTTGCCTTCCAGACACAACAAAACTGAAACACATACAAACTCAGAGAGTGTCACAGCAGGCAAAGGGCCTGTACAGGTTCATGCCAGTTAGGCTTGGCGGCACTGAGAAAGGAACCTCGGCATAGGCTCCCATTCTAACCCAGAAGCCATCTCTACCTGACAACTGCTTGCAAAGAAAAACTAATTTTCTCCAATTGAGTTTATTGGGTATCTAAACTACTTGTAAGAGAAGACCCATTATGAGCCTCAGATGGTCAACACAAAACAAACTCAATGCATTTTTTGGGGGCCCACTTTTCTTCCTTTCTTTCCTTCCTCAACCTTTTTATTTATTCTAGTTGTCTTTTGCTAATCTATTACAATTTGTAATTTTATGTTTTTATAGTGTATGTGTGTGTGTGTGTTTGTTGTTAGTGCTTCTCGTGTTTTTTTTTCAGTTTTTTTTTC
>NC_022027.1:15047914-15050017 GCF_000317375.1 Microtus ochrogaster
GAAGACTGAGGAAGGGAAAACTTGATCGAATTATACTGTATGAAAAAAAATTACACTGCTTTGTTACATGAAAGTTTATTTTGATGTTATTAAACATATAGTGTTTTCATAGTATTGGATCTGGACAAAGAAATGTATCTGGAAGCCTGAGAAGAATAAATCTCTTCATTGACTTGGATTTATTTCTCATTTTTGGAACTCTAATCTCTTTAGAATTTATATTTGTAACTTGTATGAGTTTATAATATTATTTTCTTAGCTCGGTTGTCAGTTTCTTCAGCTATTAATTAATCAGTCTACATTTGTTTATGCCTTTGTTTATTTTATACTAGTTTTTAAATACACATTAACCTATTTCTGTATACTACAAATTTCTCTCAATTTTGTATTCATGCCACAATGTAATAATAATTTATTTATGAGCATGGAATCCCCAAGAGAGGTTTCGGGACTTACACCCCTTTCTCATAAGCCACTGTCTAACACTTGGCCTATTTAAGACCTCACTTTGTCATTGTTTCCACAATTCTAGAATCTAATTGAACTTATGGAGTTGGACAATCATGAGGGCCAGTGAGCTGATTTTATAGAACAAGTCTTTGGAATAAGTACATTCAATACATGTGTATTTGCTAAACCAAACTGAAGGACTGAAGAAGAAAATCATCCAGTTTTATTATTTTTCAATATTTTAATTGCTTGTGTTGAAGTATCTTGCACCATTCAGTGCGTGATTCCTCAATCAAACTTTCCTTGATATCCTGTATTTATATGATATAATATCCACGATGATGATCACTAGAATCTCTGCATCCAATGTTCATGGTTGCTTGGATGTTATGATATTTTGTGTTAGAATAGGTTGCCATCACAGCTATATTTCTGTGAAGAGTAATGGTTATAGATTTTATTATAATTGATTTTTATATTAGGTTAATTTGTTAAAAAGTCAACCATATTTAAGCTTAAGTTAATTCAATTTTTTGGTACCTATATAAATTTTTTTCTTTTAATAATATAAAAATCACAAGAATAAGATCTTATTTTGTAAACATAATTGCTTCATTCATCATGTGTTACAATGCTGAAGAATTAATTTAACAGGTAATATTAAATCATCATTTGTTTATTTGCACATGAATATATAAATCCATCTCCTTTTTTTCCCCACATGGTGAACTTGAGAATTGGAAGTAGAAATATGACTGACTATTGTGAGTTATGCTAGAGATAATTTCCTAACCTAAGGATTGTCCAAGCCTTCCTCAGCTGTTATTGTATTACAATGTCTCATTTGAGGAAGCAATTTTGCTCCAAATATCCTAATACTTTGGTTTATTTTTTTATTTTTGATAATTTTATTATAATTAAAAAACATTTGCAGCATAACTAAGCATCATCAGTTATTTTAAAATTTTAATTAACTTATCTGAATTTAAATATTTTCAAATATCTAAAATAAATCAATTGCATGAAGAATATTTGAAATGAGGTTTTATAGCATGGCTTCAAACATTTCATATAATGGATCACTCTTATTGAACTGCTTCTAAATGGCAAACTTTTTGGTAAAATAATAAGATGCCAAACATATAAAAATAAAAAATAACCCCTGCGGTGGTAGCACACACCTTTAAATAAAGCACTCAGAAAACAGAGGAAGGTTGATCTCTGTGAGTTCGAGATCAGCTTTGTCTACAGAGGGAGATCCAGGACAGGTTCCAAAACTACATAGAGAAACCTTGTCTTGAAAAAAATAAACAAACAGAAAACAAATAAATATATTCACATAATATATTATTCACATAATAACAAAAGATGAAGTATTTAAACTAAAAAAAATAATAAACAAAATAACACCCATTTTCTTTGCCTTCAGATTCTATTTATTAATCAGGTTGATTATTCACTATTATATAATAATTGGCAATATTCTGTTAGTTACAGTCTTTCTATAGGTTTAAAAGATCAACAACAATAGTTCTAATACGATAAAAACTGACTTCTTATATGTCATTTTGTTTTAAATATTTTGTTTATGTTAATGAGAAGTGACTGCTTGCTTTTCACTATCTAAGCGTGTCCTTATTCTTTTAACCCCTA
>NC_022027.1:15050292-15053491 GCF_000317375.1 Microtus ochrogaster
CATATAAATGCAGAGATATTTATGTATGATAATCTATGTGTTTTGTTGTTTGTATATTCATGGTTTCTGGACTGACTACTCTGTATTGGAAAACTAGTAATGGGTTTATCCTCAGAAGACGCTGATTTCCCCTATCTCATGTGTCAAAAGTTGCCTGTGGTTCTTTGTATAGGCATGGGACCCCAAGAAATTGCCTCCTTTCCATGTGCATTGATAGGGCCATTGTCCCTGTCTCATTTATTTAACAATTTCTAGGATAGATTGCCTCATCACAGACTTCTTTGCACTTTTGCTTTTGAAATCATTTCATTCTCCCTTCCATATGTTTCTTGAACTATAGATTTAGGAGCTGTGAATCAGATGTATATGGAAGACTAGGTAGGTTCCCTGTAATTTACTGATCTCTACATGTGTCCAGCAGAGATTTTCTGCTATGCTCTCCATTTACAGAAACTTCTTTGCTGAAGAGTGGTAGGTAAACTTTTTATGAATACAAGAATAAAGTTTGGAAAGGAGTGTGGAATTATGCTGGTCTAGCATTTTGGAGATAGTTTATTCTTTTCTAAGATTCAGAGGTTCTAGTCCCAGGAAGATGGCCAGGTTGTCAAACCCAGGCATGATTTCTTTCTTGCTGCTGTTGGTCGCCACCACCAGGTGAGTACCTCTTATTTCAGCCTTTTGTGTATCTTTCTATTGGAATTACTGAGGTTCACAGTTGTTGCAGCTGAGTGGGTTTATTTAACTGGTTTTCTCTCTAGGTAGCTTGTATAGTAATTATTGGTGCCATGGAGGCTAGATTGACGAAACATCCTGGTACCAAATGATTTTATTTCAACAGAAATGTTACAAAGAAGAAAGAGAAATAAAATATTGAGTGGAGTCAAGATATTCTAAGTTCATGTTGTTGTTGTTGTTTTTTTTCCTCCTCACTATGTATGATTGATTTTTGTGAAATCTTTCTTGGCATTTCTCTCCTTTTCTTCCTCAGGACATTGCGAAGTTTCAGGCTGTTATAAAATTCCTTTTCCACTCATCAATCTGTATTCCTTGCTTTTTGTTTGTGAAGAGGTTTTAGAAAATTTGCCAGAGATAAAAATGCGCTGTAGGCACAGTTTCCACTTACATGAGCTTGAAGCTACTTCAATATTCTCTTATGATTCCATGAAATGTAAGTCTGTCAGGAATGTACGTCCATTTATCTGTAAGGCTTCATTCAGTCCAGTTATGTAGGATTCAGGCAGCTGTCAGTTTACAGAAGCTTCGCGGGATGGTTTAGATATCACAATATTCAGAAAAGAGAGCAAGATGAAGTTAGATTTAACAGACCAACGACCAAAATGGATTTTTAGCAAGAATAATAGTTTTATTTTAAAGAGAGCTTATTTCTCTTGCTGCTGACAGTTTGCTTAAGAAATTAAGAGACAGAAATTAAAATTGTTTTAAATATACCTCTGGCTGTCTCAGCATTTGAATAGCCTATACAACTTTAAGTAGGATTTTTAAATTAAAACAAAGATATCCTTAGCAAATGATGCACTTTTTCTCAAGTAATCAAGTTCTTTATCTGAAATTGTTGCCCAGGTAAATATTCTTTATGACGAAATATGCAAACTACATAATATATTTTTAGTAAGGCAGATGACTTGATTTGAGGTACAGTTAGATCAAAAACAGACCTGTAACTCATCTAATTTTATAAGAAAGTTTTTTATTTTAATTTTTCCAAAAATCATGGAGAAAATCATTTTACATTACTCTTCTTATGGTAACAGTTAACAATTTTATGTTTACTGTAAGTCTGGCATTTTATTCAGGCTATGGTATGTAAATTTTGTTTAATGCTGTAAGTACATCCAGAAATTCAAAACATTAAAGAGCAAATTGAGATAATATCTTCTGATATGACACAATAAGAGACAGATTGAATTTTAGATTATATTTACTATGCATTGAATCAATATAAGTATATATCATTCTGTTCTGAAGAATTCAATTTAAATAATTTGAATTTAATATCAGTGTAATTTTTTTCTATTCTCTTGTGGTATTTGCATGATCAATCAGTGCCAGGATTTTAATAAAGCAGAATATCCTGGAAATCCTATGAGAATAAAAATTCCAATGAAAATCATAAAAGGCAAACATGCATGTCATACTGTCATTTTGAATGAAGTAAAAATTCTCAAAAAAACGTATTATCTTCTTGAATATATTATTTAGGAATAATCAATATTTTGATCAATAAATGAAAACTTAAAGTACATTATGATTGAAGCATATGACTCATAGGAAATCATTATCTGATTGCTCTGTTCTCCAACATAAATCATGACAATGCTTCTTGTAAAGGCATAGGAATAATGTCCAAAGTTTTTCTTCTACTTATGTATACTTGATTAAGCTCACAGCCACAATTCTAACAATCTCTTCTGATGTATGATGAAATGCTAGTTTTAATAATGAAATCTACAATTCTTCTATACCAGTGGTTCTTAGGCTTCCCAATGCTGTGACTCTTTAATACAGTTCTTCAGGTTGTGGTGATCCCCAATCATAAAGTTATTTTCATAACCACTTCATAACAGCAATTTTGTTATTATAATGAATCATAATGTGAATATCTGATTGCAGGGTATCTGATGTTTGACTGCTGTAAAAAGCTAGTTTAAGCCCCAAAAGGTTTCTAACCCCTAGATTGAGAACAGCTATTCTAGAAGACAGTGATTTGATTAAACTTAATGTCTTTGAGGATTCTTTTCTCTTCTCTCTCTCTCTCTCTCTCTCTCTCTCTCTCTCTCTCTCTCTCTCTTTCTCTTTCTCTCTCTCTCATATCATTGATTTGTTACATGAAAGGGACATAAATTTATTCATAACCTATTTTGCTACTTACCCTTTAAGTTTTTGGACATGGCCACCATCAGTAAAAATGCATTATACCCTATAAAACTGTGTGCAACTGTGTGTGACATGTAAAGGGAATTAATCAGAAAAACAAATTGAGGCAAGTTACCCTCTAAAATTCAGTCTAATTGATTATAGTGCACTTAGTGAATTGTTTTATGCATATATCTACTGGCTAGGAAATGTAGGCAACATATGAGAAATAACATTATCTTATGTTGTGAGATGAACGCTTGTTGGTTCCCAGCTGCTTAGACCCAAAATAACCATGCAAAAACCATATTATTTAAACACCGCT
>NC_022027.1:15055056-15076504 GCF_000317375.1 Microtus ochrogaster
TATATTAGCTTAACAGTTCCCAGAATCAAATGTCTCTCTGCAGTCAAAAAATTCAAAGAAAACACAATAGTATAGATAAACCAGACTCTCTGTGTATATTCCACTTTACGTAGTTTATTTTTTTTACTCCTTTTAATCTATGCCTGTCTGTACTCTGTGTCTTTAACAACTGTTTTAATTTTTTATAAACTACTTATTTACTTTTATAACTTTCTATATTCTTTTTCTTTTCTCTCCCAAGCCTACGTAAATTTATCCAACACTGTGACCCATTTAGAGGTCTTTTACGTCTAAATCTGTCCTATTGTGTATCTGTAATTATTTACTGTCTAAAAGAGCTTCTTAAAATATTAAGTGCTCTTTAAAAATTTAGTGGCACCATTGCTAAAGGAAATATGGTACTTCCTGCTTGCCTCACCCAGTCTGTTATGGCAGAGCTACTCACTGCCCCCGAGAGCCACGCACAGTGCCCCATCACTCGGCATACAGCTGGTCCATGTTCCACCAAGCAAGCTGTAGGACATTGCTCACAAACCCCACTAAAATGCTTGGTCTCCTGAAAGAGCCAGAGGTCATGTTGGCAGCATGGCCCAGAAAGATAGCATTTCAAAAATGGCCACAGTTTTTTTTTTTTTATTTTCTACCACTGAATCAGGAAAACATCTTTTAAGGGAGCCACAGCATGGTGCCAGCAAGAAAAACCCATACAGAAGAAAAAATGTGGCTCAAATTTGTTTTTTAGTGTCTAGAATTTCGTTTCAAGCCCTCTCATGTTTTCCATGGATTTAGTCTACCAAATTGGTGCCAATTTGTTATGAGAGGACCACTTGTTGGTTCCCAGATGCTTAATGTCAAAATAATTACACAAAAACCATATTATTTAAATTACTGTTTGGCCCATTAGCTATAGCTTCTTATTGGTCAACTCTTACATGTTAATTTAACCCCCTTTTTTATTAATCTGTGTATCACCACAAGGTCATGTCCTATCAGCACAGTTTTGGCATCCTGTCTCCTGCAGCTCCATGGCTTCTCTCTGATTCTGCCCTTCTTTCTCCCAGCATTCAGTTTAGTTTTCCCCACTCACCCTGCTGTAGATCTAAAGCAATTTTTATTCATTAATGCTAATCACGGTATACAGAGAGGACTCCCACTTCATCTTTAGAAAGACATTTTCCTTATAATAAGTTATCAAACAAAATATATTAAAAGATTAGAAGGTAAGATTAATTTACATAATAATTCATGAAGGTGCAATAAAGTGAGTCCTTAACTATCATAAAGAGATAACTAATGCAATTGATTAGATCAATTGAGCCAATCATTTGTGTTTGGAGGAATTTTAAAAATTAGATAGTTTGATAGTCAAAATTCTTCAGAATAACAGAATCAGTAAATTCAAGAAGTGTGGCACTCATATACACAAATTTTATATGCTTGAAGCTATCAAAGTTGTTCATCCCTGCACTTTGCCAGGAGCTTGGCTAAGCTATGAGAAAGAGTTGAACTGCCAAGTGTCAGAGAAGCCAGTTAAAGCAAACTTAAAATGAAGGAGATACTCTCTCCATTATTATTTATTTTTTGAAATATTCTAAGTCTGAAACTAAAGCAAAATAATTATATTGTATGATTTTTAAAAAGAGAGAAGAAAGAACATAGATTTGGGTGGTTGGGACATGGGATAATCTTGGAGATGTTGTTTTGGTGAAACCATGTTATACCTATCATTTAAAAATAAAATTTGTTTTCAATAAAAATATTTGAAACACTCTTTTTATATGTATTATATAATTATAAATTATAAATATATATTAATAGACCTTTTACAAAAGATTTGACTTTTTCTCATTCAAGGTTTATATTTTTCACTTAATTCTCCTTAAAAATTTTTATATTTAATTTATAAAATATTTTAGTTAAATGCTTTGAGATAATAATTAAGCAAATTTCCCTTCTATTTGCACTCTATTTACCTTCCCAAATATACGTTTCTGTTTCTCTTTCAAAATTGCAGCTTTTTTCTTAATCATTGTCACAATTTGTGTGTATATGTGTGTGTGTCTGTGTGTTAACTCCTAGACACATAATTATAATCTATTAAGTCTATATATACAGTGTTATTTGTATATTTATGTTTTAGTTCTAATAATTTAGTATTGATAACCAACTCCTTTGAGATTTTCATGTAATGTATTCTGAACATATTTACCCAACTCTTTTTTTTAATGCCCTTAGATCAGCCTCCCACTTCCTTACCTTACCAACTCTATGTCCTTTCCTAAAGATTTACTTGACTGGCCTCGAATCCCAGATCCACCTGCCTCTGCCTCCTTCAGCAAATCCTACCGGCCTGTGCCACCAGAACTGGCATGGAGTGGTGGGGAGGGGGAGAGGGGAAGGGGATTGGGGAGGGGCGATGTGTGGGAGGAGGGGGAGGGAAATGGGAAACGGGGAGGAGGCAGAAATTTTTTTCAACAACTAAAACAAAAAAAAATAAACAAAACAAAACAAAATTTACTTGATAAGCTACCAATGCCAATTTGTGTTGTCATACATCAGATTCTTGAACCACGGAGAATGATTGACTCACAGCAACCACAGTATAAAGAAAATTGAGATTACCCCTTTTCTAGAAGCCTTCTATGTCCATGTCCACAGTCAAGGGTAGGAGCTCATGAACCGCTTATTATTCCATAACAGAAAATGGAATGGTTTAGTCTTGTAATGCTATGTGTCAATGAGTACAGAGATGCTGTAATATATGAAAGATAATTATTTTCATAGGATACCCTCTACTTCTGATTCTTGCATTCTTTTCATCCATACCTCCCAGATGTACCTGAGCCTGTATAAGAGGTATGATATAATTGTACTGTTTGTGGAACAATACTTCTTTGTCATTTATTTTGGGGGCTTTGACCAGTTGTGAGCTTCTATATTAACCACCTTATACTACGCAAATAAAACTTTGTTGTTACTGTCTGAGAGGTACAATAAATTGGTAGAGTTATAGATTTAGAGGGTATTCAATACTCTATTTTCCAAAAATATTTTGGTAGGCTCACACCTGTGTTCTTTAAGTACTAAAAATATGCAGTCTTAAGCACATCTATAATACCAATACTATTGTGCATTCGTACTTTCAAAAGAAAGAAGTTAGCTATCCCAATTGAATACATGCCTCTATTGCACCTGCGAATGACATTATTGCAGTTCACAGAGTTTACAGCTTGTTAAGACTGCTGATCATTTTTCTCTCCCACAACATTGAGAGCATCTTTTACTACCAGGAGAGGAATGCACCATGGAAGAAGATTCCAAGGCAGTACTTTGTTTTGTCTTGTGATAAATGTGTGTGGTGTCTTCAGCAATACAGAATCTTAGCCTCATATTCCAGTGTGCAACCAGTGGCAATAACATGTTTTATGAATCCCATCACTTTCGCTAATGAATTTAGAGGGAACATCCCACACTTTATAGTGGATTTTGTTCAATTGTTGTACTTTAGTTATTTTCACTTGCATTTTTATTCTCCTTACCCTCTTAAGTGGCGTCCCTGTTGAAGTTGGTCTCTGACAATAGAGAATTTTGTAAATATGAACCTTCTAAGAGATGATCCTTGAAATTGATATCAGCCAGTTATCAAGCTGTGTTTTAGTTGTTTTATAAACATTATCAATACTTTACATGTGAATGAACATAATCTACTATGGTAAGCAGGATTTTTATAATGGCTTCCATGATTCCTTAACAATGATGTATAAACTGTTATATCGTTCTTTCTCCTTAATGTCTGATAGAACTTAAGCATATGGAAAGATGTCACTTTTATTATTTGGTGTCAGTTGGCTTTAATTCAAAGGAATAATTATATAACCTTAATCCACTCAAGCAAGTGTCATAAAAAAGACTAAGTCAGTCTTTTATGAATTTAAGAGAATCTATGTCAGAAATATATAGACATGTGAGATTCTGTTGACCTTGAGGGTCAGTGATAAATCTTTCCCTCAAATCAAGGGGTATGTCAGGTAATGAACAATATATGAGATACACCTCTGACACCCATATATATGAATACATGGGAGTATGTATTCACATATGCATAAATATTTGCATGAATGCATACAGAATAATAGATACAACAAACAGCCCACATTTCTTAATATAACACGTGTGTGTGTGTGTGTGTGTGTGTGTGTGTGTGTGTGTGTGTGTTGTTATAAACTAAGTCTTTTGGAACATAGTGAAAACACAGATGCAAGCTTTCAAATAGGTGAGCTTGAAATGTGAACTTTCATGTGCTCATTTTAAGAGCGTAATTTGCCTAACCAGTATCTCTCCGTTTTTTTCTGACATAGTCTATTTCTAAGACATTGTGTTTTAAGTCTATTTTATGATTAGATTGAGTCAAAAAAACAATATGCAAAATTGTAGGGCAGGTTTCTTCAGAAAATGGAATGTGAACCAATAAATAAAAAATAGAGTTATAAAATTATTTTCAATACTAAAACTGGAAGACATTTCTTAAAGATTTATTGCTGGAAAATTCACAGAATAGTGTTACCTTAGCAACTCATGACACAGAAATTAAGCTGTCAAAATCTCGATCATTCAAAAGGGTTCACTGACCTTCATGTCAACGCAGCAGATGAAAAAGAGCTGCAGTGATGTACTTTGCCAGGTTTTTGAACTTTAATAAACAAGCCAAGCTGTGTTTATGAATTCTCTACAATAGACAAGTGGAGAACAGAACAGTATCTGTGAGTGCCAAAATGGATTTGCAGGTAGTTTGGCAATTCACTCATTGCCAAAGAAATCTTCACGTACCAACTCTTTCATAATGCCGAATACTAAATGTATCTCAAATAGCAAAGCAGAGACAGAGCCTTGCACTTGTCAAAACTTGTTGCTTCACCACATTATTTATCATTGGGAAGAATTCCATTAAGTCAGCCCTGCCTTTAACACAATTATGGGATGTCTCTGGTGATGGGTTTAAGGAAAGACTACCAGGTGATTCATAGGTCTCTAATACACATATTCTGTTGCTTTTTTTTTCATTTTTTCATTTTCTTGATAAAAAGTAAAATTAAACAAAATTTAAAATATTGTACTATATCAATACAACTCTAAATCAGTAACACATGAAAGGACTTTGTGAACAAGAGAATGATAACACAGGTATTAAGCTTAAAAAATAGTATACAGGACCCCATGAAGCTAAACTGCTTCTATACACCAAAGTACACCATCACACAAACAAGTGATAAAAAAAACTTTACTAATTATATGTTTAACAGAGGTATATTATCTACCATATAAAGGAAAATAGCAATAATGTCGAAAAAGTCAGATAACTCAATATAAAAAATGCAGTTTAGAACTAGATAGATAAATAAAGCAATAAACAAATATCCTGAGTGATTTAGTAAAAGCCCTCAAATCCAAATAATTCATTTTCTGTATTATATGCCAATGTTATCTTTTAAGCTTTAGAAATGTGCATATCAAGTTGGAAAACCAGAGAGGTTAGGCAACTAGTAAATGATGAAGGAGGAGAGGATCTTCCAAGAATGTGGAAATAGTTTATAGTGTATATAGTGATAAAGGGGAAACTAGAAAGAGTGGATTAAGTGGAAATGCTGATGGAGGGAATATGAGAAGGATAGCTAACACTGAAGGCCTTTTGACAAGCCTTACAGAAACCTACTACTGTAGTAGCTTACTAAAATATATACATATGTGAAAGAAATTTAAATGTAGAAACTATAAAATGGGAAAGACAATGCCCCAAATACATATCTTATGAACACCAAGTAAAACTTCCAGTGTCAGGAATAGATTGAATCTTGTCAAGTTGTTTGTCAATGCCCAATAATATAATCAAAATAAATTGCACATTTTAAGTAAAAAATTAATAAGATTGATGAAATTATTCCAGTTTATATATTTTTGGTATGTTCATTGGAATGGGTCAATTTGCTTTAGGAATCAGGTTCTAGAAATTCATTATGCAATAAACACAGTATCCTCTAGATTACATTATTCATTCAAACAGATTTTGATTTCTATGTCAGTCTGTGCTACATAGCAAGTTCTAGAAAGCTTGAGCTACATAGAATATGAGACCTTGCCTCAAAAAAAGGAGCCTTCTCCCGGGGGGGGGATCTTTTTCAGGAATTTGAGGTTAAAGATATGAGGCAGGGAGAATGAGAACCTAACACAGTGAGGAATATTAATGTTACTTCTGGGAAAAGTAGGCATCCTCCATGAACTCCTGTTATATCCTACTGTTTTCTTGATCTGGCTTCCTAATTAAATCTGTTAATAGTTGTCCTTACCCATGAAAGAAAAGAAAAAAGACTGTTGATGTCTATGCTGATTTAGCCTTCCGTGAACAAAAAAAAAAAAAAATTCTCAAATGATTACATTCCAAGTTAGAACAATCTGATCTGAGGTTAAAAACGAAAATAAGAGGGCCACAAGGTTTAGAACAAGAAGCTTGTTTCATCTAACATACTTACCAGAAATTTTCAGTTCCCAATGAAAAGTGTTTTTAGAAAGTGCAGCCATTCAATCCTTGGATTATATGTTATGTATAACTCATATATTAATAGCAGAAGTTATATTAAGAAAGAAAGTGGGACAGCAATAGCATATTGTCCCCTCATGCAATGCCCCAACCATTGTTTTTAAGACAATGTAGAGAAAATCCAATTAAGGTTTTTCATTAATTACAGTTATATTGCGACAGGAATATCATCTGCAAATAAATTTCTGGACTCACTGAATTACTGATATGCTTTGATATTTTATTTATATATAATAATAAATAAGAGGAAGTATGTGAAATGCATTATCTTAATGCAAACTAAGAGATGCTGAGACTATTACCAAAACCCATAGTCTGTTCCTTAGACCTCTTGAATCATTTAGGTTAATGACAAAGGGGACTTTAATGAGAGAATCAGAGTAATGAACATTCAAATGGGCCAAGTATGATAGGCCCTTCAAATACAAAATCATTTCATTGAAAAAGATAAAATTGAAAAGTGATTAACTACATTAAGGCACCAGAAGATTCTAATGCAGAAAGTCAAAATAGACAGGAGATAAAACTTAATTTTCACACACTCAAAAAACTGTCAGGTGGTATGAGAAATGCTCTGCTAAATTTGCACAGCCTGGAAAAATAATATTATAGAGAAATACTAATTCTCAAAAGCAGCCTGGTAACAAACAGGAAGTTTGATGGAGCAACAATAAGTGAACAGATGAAATCAATAATGAAAAATCTCCAACCAATCTTAACAGATTATAATTGAATGGCCCATTCCAAGAAATAAAATAAAATAAAATCAAAGCATAACTCTGATTCCAAAGCAAAACAAACCACTAGATACTATAAAATAAGAAGTATACAAGTACTAGAATATTAATACAAATTTTCTGAAAATAGTACTGACTGAAAAATCACCATATATCATCAAGTGGGAGTTACCCATAAAATACAGAAATGATTCAACTTATGGAATGCAATCAATGTGGCATGACATTGGTTATATAGGAGATGCCAATATTGGTTTGGCAAATTTCACTCTGCATTTGTGATTAAAATATTAACAGCACATGCATAATCAGACTTGTAACAAATCAATGAAAGATACTTTGTGTAGAAACCTAAAACTAACATTATTGTCAGTGGTAACATGTTGATTGGTTTTTCTCTGTGTTTCCATAAGTGATTTTTGTCCATTTTTACAGTTTCTGGTCAGCATTGTAATGCAGTAGTCATATAAGAATATTTAAAACAAATAATATACAAATTAAAAGCAGTAATTGTAATAACCTTTGGGTGTTATATACATTGAAAATACCAAAACCTCAGAGAGAACAACAAAAAAATAAATAAAGTTACAGTATTGGTTGCAAATGTAGGTGTATAAATCTACATAAATATTAATTACCAATGAGTATTTACAAGATAAACTGTAACAAAGTAATTTGGAACGGCAACATAGCTCAGCATTTAACAGAGTTAGTTGCCAAGTATCACAATTTGAATTAGAACCCCAAACCCTACAAATGGGAGGAAAGAACTGATTCTGGCATTGAAGGTCCTTAACACCTCCATTCCCTGTGTATTTGCATGTATGTGTGTGTTTTGTTAAACACACAATAAACACAATAAAAATATTAAAAATAAAAATGTCATGCTGTCATCCACCATAAAATTTGGATATTCTTTTCTCAAAGATTAGAATAATTAATATTGTAAATGTTGCATTTAATAAAATTTGTACTAATTTCCAATGTCATTCTTCACCCTAAAAACATTCACAGCATTCAGAGTCTTGAAAGAACTATAAATGGTACATTATTTGGGGTTCTTTGGAGTCATAGGATTTATGGAATATCTATTATCTATCATCTATCTATCTATCTATCTATCTATCTATCTATCTATCTATCTATCTCTTCCAGATCATGTGTTTGTGTATGTATAAATATTTCCATATATATATATATATCAATCTCAATAATAAGATATATTAGGATATGTGTGTGTGTGTGTGTGTGTGTGTGTGTGTGTGTGTGTAAATTTTTTGGAATGACTTGGAGGATACAGTCCAATAATGGCTAGTTACAAGTGGAAGGTCCAGGAATCAAGTAGCTGCACATGCTCAGTGACACAAATGTCAGATTGTCTGCTGGGATCCTGAAGAAGGAATGAATGAGCTGACAAGGTGAGGACAAGCTGGAGAAGAAGAAGTCCTTCCTTCTTTCGTTTTGCTCATATAGACTTACAGTAGAAAATGTGGCCCACATTAAAAGTGAGTCTTCCAACCTTAAGCACTGGATTAAAGTCGTGGGTCTTCCAGTCTCAAAAGCATATTGTTTTCTTTCATCAAAATCTGAATCACAAATGTGCCATCCATTTCTGGATTATAGTTCATTATAGTTCATAGATACAGAAAGTTGACAACATAGAATTGCCATCACAAATGGCTGAAAAAACTTTGAAGAAGAACAATGTGAAAATATTTACATGTTCTTATTTTAAATTATATGAACATTTATTGTCACCAAACTTGTCTTGTTTCATTTTTACTTAGAATCTGAATGCAAAACATTCTTAGAACTAGGAGAACTGTGTTATTAGAGGTCTAGAGATGAGGGAAGTAGAGAGGATTAGGTAAAAGATACAACTTGATTTTACAACACAGGTTTTAGAAACCAAATGCACATTAGAAGAAAGTGTAACCTAATATATTTTAATATTGAGATTGATAATACAGAAGGTGATTTGCATTTTCAACCCACATATAATGAAAGTCAGTAAGAATCATATAAGTATAGAAATATATATAAACATATATGCATAAACACATATATACATATACACTAATTTTTATTGTAATTGTCACCATACATTTTAAAACTATATTATCAATTATATATACATATATATGAATATAATAGTAATAAAGAAATATATCAATTTGACAGTGGTAGGGAACATGTGAGGGATTTGATGGATGGTTGCTGGGAGTGGCCAGTTGTAGGAAAAGGAGGAAGAAAATGAAATGACCTAACTCTATTTAAAATGGCAAATTAACAATAAATGTAATGCATTGCACACTTAGAATACATACAATTTTTGTCACTTAAAAGCCATTATTCAAGATAAGATAATGTGATTCTTGCATAAAAAAGCTTTTCCACCATTTCTACAAAAGGGAAATACATGTATTTACTGCCAACTCATCCTTAGCAATCTTGCCAAGACCACATACTGGGAAAAGCATTGTTTCTGCTAGAAATTATTTTGGGAAAATTGAATAGTCTATAGAGAAGAATGAAATTAGGCCTCTATCTAAAAATGTATATAAGAGTCAATTCAATATGGAAATACATCAAACATAAAAAAACAAAGATGGATGTTACATGATTTTACTTTGATGCAGTATATTAAACAGTCAAACTCAACCGAGGGTAGAGTGATTTGCTGTGTCTGGGTTTGGAGGAAATTAAATTGTGAGTAAGGTGATACAGGTTTTAGCTTTTTGGGATGAATAATACCAACAGATCAAGTTTACAATATATTTTCCTTAATAACATAATGTTGTACATTGAATTTCCTAAGAGGGATGGTATAACATGTTTCTACTGCATGTAAGACGAAGAGATTTTAAGGATGGGTGTTAGAGAGGGTTATACAATAGTTGTCACAATGGTGGAAAGGAAATATTGACTGTGGACATATATAAGGAGGGAAGAAGAGCAGAGAAATGTACTGTATGAAGTCTTACAACTGGTGGTTACCCACCCACTGGGGTATGGCCTCTTATACTATATATGCCAGCACCCAGCCTCTTTTCAGGCCCTTGTCCCGGTTGTGGATTTCGGTTTCTGATCTCCGTTCCAGCAGAGGATTCTGATTTGAGTTTACCCCTGAATAAACAACCATCCATTTCTCAATTCTGAGCTAGTGTGGGATTTCTTTTAAGCATCCTTCTTCATTTGGTACCCATGTGGATTTGGACTCCATGCCTACCGGGTGGCCAGCCTAACAGCCTAGCCATTCCACAGCCCAGACATTCTCCCAAACCTGCCAGCTTGGCTTACTTTTAGAATCCCTGCCAAAACAGAGCTTACTGTGTTGGGCAACTTGGAAATTTCCCAAGCACATGCACAACTGCTGCATTCCCTGGGGCTGTTCCTTGCTGCTTGGTGACTTGTGGAGCTTCTGGTTTTTGCTCCCTGCCTGTGAGTTCTCGATTTCTTGCTCCATGTATGGAATTGATTTAATTGCTTTTAATTTGTCAAGCAAAGCATGTTTCTCAGTATTTAAACAGTACCAAGGAGGAAACTAAAGCAGCCCAGGACCATTCCTGATGTCACCGGTTGACTTGCTTCTAGTTGCAAATCTGCAACCACGACATCCGCTAGACAATAAAGATTGCAGTTTACTGGATCACATAACAGGTAATTAATAAATCAATAAGGCACACTTCATTAATATTGTAGCTTTTAGTAAATTTTTTGTTAATATTATGGATTATATTATGTGTGGCTTATATGGCTATAGTGATACTTCAATTTATTGGGTATTGGGATTCATTTTTCTTCTTCATATTCTATCATTAAGAATGAATATGGCACTGTTAAGAATGATATAATCTTTACAAACTAATAATGAACAGCTAGTTGACAGAATTAATACCATCAAAAATCAAAAGTTGCCTGAAAAAATTAATACCATTAAAAAGGATAGCAGTAATTTTATAGACAAAATTGAATCCATAGCTAAGGGTACTAAGAAGTTATCTGAGAGAATTCATACTGTTGAATTTGATAATCAAAATTTGTTAAAATTTTATAAGTTAGCAGAAAGACTGTCTCTCCAGGATGGAAATCTGCACTCCATTCAAGTAATATCCAAGGATGAGATGTTATCTTTAAAGAAGAAACTTTAGGCATTGGAATCATATGTGCAGACTGAGGAAATTATTGAAGTTGATGAACAGGAAGCCATTCTATTTCAATTAAAACAAAGTTACATCACTTCTCGCTTACTTCTGCTCCCTCCAACCCTTCTTATGTATCACCATTTAATTCTTTCCATGCTGTCTGTCTTTCCATATTAAGTATATATCTTATTTTTCTTTAATTATTGTAGTTTGTACATACATACTTACACACACACACATGCACAAACGCACACACAAATGGCACTGTTAATAGTCATATTAATGCAGAAGGGAAATTTGGTCTGATCCCACCCATAGACAAAAAAATATAGACAGCTAATTTTTGAGAAAAGGAGAATTAAAAATAAGTCTATCTGAATTGATGGATCCTATAAATTGGTTATCCAATGAACAGTGATTAGCTTTGAACACATTCATATAAGCAACACTTAAACATTAATCAAGGTTATTGGTGTGTTGATTTTTTTTCTGAGAGTGCAGTGCCACTGGAAGCCAAAAAATTGTGTTGATTCCCTGGCTCTGTATTTATAGACTACTGTGAGCTGCTTCATATGGGTGCTTGGAGCTCCACTTAGGTCCCCTGAAAGTGTAGACAGCTTTCTTAGTTGCTGGACCATCTTTCTGGTGTCAGACTTTTTTAAAAAATTGATTCTTTGGGACTTTCACATTAGTCACCCCATTCTGCTCATTTCCTAGTCCCTGTGTGTGTGCTTCTCACTCTTGTAGAACCTCCCAAAGGAAATTTTAAAAATAATAAAAATAGTATAATATATAATAAATAATAATAATTAATAAAGGAAAAACACTTTGCTTCTTCATCTTTTCTCCCTCCACATTGCATTTTCATCTTGGTGACATTAGGAGCTGTTGTATATCATGCAGTATACCATTTTGTCCAAATAGTATAGCTTGCAAATATTCATTGTGTAATGGGATGTTGGTCAGATTCAAGGCCTCTGAATTTGGTACACAATCAAAATTGGACTCTGCTGACATTCCTTTCCAATATCCGCTGTTTGCCTACCCAGAGCCATGGAGATCCTCAAGCTATGGTTCACAGAATCAGTCCATTCAAACACTGCGGCAGATCTTAAGTAGGTTAGATGTTGTGTTGTGCAGATTCCAAGCAATGGATGTGTACATGTTGCTGACGGGACCAGGTCAACCTACTGGTTTGCACTGCCACCTGTTATCGTGGTGTTCTCTGGCCAAAACTGCCTCTGAGGACCACGTCTGCGTTCATGGCCCCACCACATTCAAGGTCTGCTTTCTTGTCCAAAGCTCTGGTTAACACCAAAGGCAATTCAGATGCCAGAGTTCCAGAGCTTGGCTCAGGAAAGCTGGTCCTACCCCTAAGAACAGAGCTGACACAGAACACTTGGGAAAGCTCAAACAATCCCTAACCCTGGGCCTTGAAGATCCTGTTTCACCCCTCACGTGAGAGGAGTGGATACAACAGCCAGCCTCAGATCTTTTTCTGTCAATTCATTTATGTATTTATCCATCCATCCATCCATCCATCCATCCATCCATCCATCCATCCTTCTTATCTGTTTATCTATTTTACATACAGACCCCAGTTTACCCTTCCTCCTCTCTTCCCTGACCCCCCCCCCAAACCATCTTCTGTTCCCATCCCACAATCCACTCTTTCTCCATTTATGTTTACGAAAGAAAAGGTATCCTGGGAGTATGTGCAAAACTTGGCATATCAAGTTGCAGTAAGACTAAGCACGCCCCCCTTCTATTGTAGTTGAGTCAGGCGATACAGTATCGATAGTATGTGGATCTTTCAGTCTTCATAGAGTTCTAAGACATTATACAATTCCATTATCCCAGTGTGAGTCAAACCACATCTAGGACATTAGTATACCTAATTGTCTTCAAATCACTGAACATCAGTGCTTATAAAGCACTGCTTGGATTATTACACTTTTCTTCTACCTGAATTTAATAATATTCTTTCTGTATTGTGCCTTACTGAGCTAAATAGAGTTACATTATTCTAACTTCTAAGGATCTTTATAATGTCAGAGTTCTAGACTTTTCCATTAGATTCATTCTGTGTCTTTCAAAATGCTCTGTTATAATCTTTTGTTATCCATATTCAAGATTCATAAACCTAGTAATCTCTTTCTCTGTGTTTCAGGACATTGCTTGCAGTTTTCATATGTGAAAATTCTGACAAATATTTTCTTGTAACTAAATTCTAATTACATTTAAAGACATTTTCATTGTCTGTTCAAATTATGCATTTCAATGAAGAATTTATTATTAAATATAAATGTCTTGAAAGCAAACACTTTGTCACTGGTCATATAATTGTTTTTTTCTTTTTTGTTGAATATAGTTATTCTCATATTGTAAGTGATCAATATCAATTTGTTTGATAACATTGACTAAAGTACCATTTTGACAATAAATTTTTCTATGTGAGTGATTTGGTAAGAACAAATGCAATTGTTTAGTCTTGAAACAATGGGAGACAGATTAGCTGTGCCAACTTTCACCAACTATATGTATTTCTCTGAAAGTTTTCCCTGTCGAAGAATTCTTTTCTCTGAATGATATAAACTTAATACTAATTAGCATTTGGCAATTTTGCACTGATACTTGGAGCATCAAATATGCACTGAAGTAATTTATAAGGCAGTTGATAAGGTGAACTGATGATTAGATGTAGGTTAAGTCCCAGCATAAACTTTCTCAAATTGTTGAACTAAATTCAAGTCACTGATTGAAAGAGGATTAAGTAGACTTCAAGTACTGTTTTATAATCTTCAGCATAGCACAATGGCTAATTTATTCCTTGCTCTTAATTTAAAAATATATTTTCAACACAAAGTAGCTAATATATTTATTTTACTATTACCTTGATTTTATCAATGTTTATATGCAATGTATATATCAATAAGAATTAAGAAAACTTTAATTCTCATTTTAATACCAATTAAAACCTAAAGACAATCATTAATTAAATTTATACCCAAAGACTGCTCATAGTCTTAAAAAGATTTACCTATATTGAAACTGTTTTTTGTTAATCTCACTATCTAATTTTAATGAATAATAAATAATAGTGGGACTCTACAAGGTAATTTTATTATTATAAAAACTAGAATTTAAAGTCCTGAGATTACATTCTAACTTTTTAAATTAGACATGATTTAAGCTCCTTCAAAATCCATCATGACTAAGTTTACCAATGAAAATTTGAGTGGATGCTTCATTCTTTTTACGTATACCAAATTAATCATTGTTTGTTTGTTTGTTTTTGTGTAACAATACATTTTGCTTGTCTTCCCTTTGCTTTCTATAATTCCATGCCCGTTCTTTCCATTATCTCTAATAGATTGGCCATTGTTTCTTTTTTAATTTGTGGAGATTATCAATAAACTGTTGCCAAAATTTTGAGAGGGTTATTTATATCTATAAGGTTGTCAATTCCCTTAAAAAAGGGGGGAGTGAAATTTTGTCTTACTCAATTTTAAACACTTAAGAAAAAAACTAGTTATTTCTCTAATATAAGGGATAAAAATTATTTTATTAATAAAGTTTAGATGAAATGTTACATGAAAGGATTGTGAGTGGCCATATAAATGCATGTGTGGCAGGAGTGGTAGACTCCTGCCATCCCAGTAGTCTGAAAAATCAGGCAACGATACAGTTAAAGAAAAAAAACCACAGGAACAAAATATTCTGTAATAATTTAGGATGAGGTAAGGTGATTTTTTCAATGTCTGTTATTTCTAAAAACTGCATATGTTTTCTACCTATCATCCATGTATCTATGTATATTTGTATGTATCTATCATATGTAATTTGTCATCAATCTATTATTTAACAATCATTCATCTATTTATGGTTTAAGTATATGTTCACATCTAATTGTGTACACATATACATATAAATTATTTGCCTTGAAGTAGAAAGGCAGCAAATCAAACATATTTTTCATCTTTGTAGTCTTTTAATACTAAGTTTAAGGCTTTACCTAGCTATTAACTCTTAAACAAAAATTATGCCTGTCCCAAGAGTGGTATTGCTGGGTCCTGAGGTAGGCTGATTCCAAACTTCCTGAGAAACTGCCACACTGCTTTCCAAAGTGGTTGCACAAGTTTGCATTCCCACCAGCAATGGATGAGTGTACCCCTTACTCCACATCCTCTCCAGCAAAGGCTATCATTAGTGTTTTTGAGGAGCACTGGACTAAGCTCCCAAGGTCCAAATGAGGAGCAGAAGGAGGGAGAACATGAACAAGGAAATCAGAACCTTGAGGGGTGCACCCACCCACTGAGACGGTGGGGCTGATCTATTGGGAGCTCACCAAGGCCAGGTGGACTGGGACTGAAAAAGCATGGGATAAAACCGGACTCTCTGAACATGGCAGACAATGAGGACTGATGAGAAGCCAAGGACAATGGCACTGGGTTTTGATCCTACTGCATGTACTGGCTTTGTGGGAACCAAGCCTGTTTGGATTCTCACCTTCCTAGACCTGGATGGAGGGGGGAGGACCTTGGACTTCCCACAGGGCAGGGAACCCTGACTGCTCTTTGGACTGTTGAGGGAGGGGGAGAGGATTGAGGGGAGGAGGAGAGAAATGGGAGGCAGGGAGGAGGCAGAAATTTTTAATGAAAAAAAAAAGAAAAAAGAAGTAGACTTGTTCTGAATCTTTTGGAAGTATTTAGTGTCCTGAGTTGGATCTTCTACATTTTATCAACAGCACAGACCTTGGAGAGATCTGTTTTTATCCTTACATGACAAGGAACTGTGAGCAATGCTTTTGTTAAGAAAATAAATTGGTCCAGTTACAATCACATGGTCATTTTCTGTTTAGGGCAGCAGTAATGTGGCCCATTACTGAAATCTACTAGTAGAAATTTTAACAGAAATTTAAAAAGGGTCTAACACACGTGTCCTGGCATGATTTCTTCTCCGCATTGAGCCATCCAAGCACAAGTTCTTTTAGTGTTCCTACTAATCCTGTGCTGAGATTTGTAGTAAAGTACTCATCAATGAAATTAGCAATGCTTTTAGGTCAAATTTAAGGAGGAAACTTCGTTGCATTTAATCAACAAATGCACGTTTTGCTCCTGTGTATCCAACTACAAGAACTGTTAGCAATTTTAATGGCTTACTTCAGAGAGTTTCAGAAGAATATCACCATTTGCGCAAATGCATTCAAATACTGCCCTATTAACAATTGAAATGAAAAAAAATAACAGGATGTGTAAGGATGATCCAGAGGTTTAACATGCCAATACTTCTGTGGTTGCTACTTAAAACTGTCTTCACATAGCAGACTACTTGACCGCTTCTGCCAATTGGATTTGCTCAACTGTTATTTCTCTTTAGCCAAGGGCAAAGAATGTAGAAAATCTTTATTTGAAGTCTCTGGCAGAAGCTTAGGTGTTTATCATTAGAGTGAGGATCAAGAGGGCCAGATGTACTGTTTATTTTAACGAAGCCAAGATTGAGATGGAAATTCAGAATACAAAATAAAGCATTATTTACTAACTTTTTCTCTTTTCTAAAGTGCAAGCATGCATCATTTTCTTAGCATTAAAATATCTGGCTGGAAATGACTCCTTTTATGCTACATTTTCCAACAAAATAAACTACTGACTCTGAAAATAGTTGGGATGAGTTGTACATGTACACATACACAGGCATGCATAGTTGATGGAGATGTAAGGTTTTGTTTAAGATAAAGTAATTGCATTATTTTCCGATACACACTGTGCCCCAAACCACAAGGTTAATAGAAAAATGTCTTTCACTCTCATATGAAAAGATTACAGATCTTTTAATTTTAAAAGATTAGAAACAATCCTAGAAGACTGTGTGCTTGCATGTACAATCAGTAGATAGTGTTGATCTGGAAAGTGATTCCAAAGTTGTTTATTATCTTCCCTGTATACAATATTTTACTCATGACAGGCCCTCCAAATACTGGTAAACTCTAGGGTTAAGGGTGCAGTGTAAGTTATAGTCCAAGTGATAGAAAATAGTGTTGATTTTGATTAAGTCAACCTGTCCAGCATTGAAACAGTATGCAACAAGTAACAGAAAAGATATGAAAGATAGAGAATAATGCAACATTTCTCTTTTTTCTCTGTAATTTTTATTAAAATAGTTTTCATACAATGTATTTTGATCATAACATTTCTCCTTCTCCATCTTTTCCCACTTCCAGCACCGTTCTATACACACAACTCCACATTGTTTATCTATCCCCCAAAATAAAAAAAAAAAACTTATTAAAAAAGAAAATACTAAAGAAAAACTAGCACACAGAAAATTTTGGAATAAAATTGTGTTGGTCAACTGGTCCAGTGCAGGGAACTCACTCTGGAGTGTCATTGATATACACAGTCATACTCTGTAAGAGTAAACTCATTTTTTCTTCTTCCTGGAAAATGTCAATTTCAAGTAATTTCTTTTTTAGGAGTGGGACTTTGTGTCCATTCCCCCTTCTCCATGCTAATATTTTTCTTGGTTTGAACATGTGAAGGTTTCTTCATACTATCACAGTCTTTATGAATATATGTGTGGATCTTCCTCTGTGATGTCTGGAAAACACGGTTTCCTTGAATTCAACTACCATCTTTGCCTGTTAAACCTTTTTGTCTCCTGTTCTCATTAAATGCCCCAGACACCAGTAGAGGGGTTTGATAAAGACATCTTTGTGCATGTGAGTGTTCTAAAGCCTTACCCAATGTCTTCATACTCTTCAGTAGATGATCTCTTGGTTAACTACCATCTACTGCAAGAAGATTTTCTAATGAAGGTGTTGTGGTACGCTGATCAGCATTCTTTATGCAATATTTGTCAGGGCTGTGGGTTTCTGGGAGAGAGAACACATGTGACAATTTTCAAAGTCAGATAGCTTTTAAATAGAGACTTCCCAGCTACCTAGCTTCCAACGTTTGGGATAGATAATGATTGAGAATACTCATTTCTCAAGTATTTGTGATGTACAATAAATAAACGAGCACTTTATTATTTTATTTTACTGCTAAAATAACACTATGAATGAGTTTTTCCTGAACCTACAAATGTCGTTTTTTCATTAGCATAGAATTTTGATTCAATAATTCTGAAAGATGCCTTTTTAATGGGAGATAATTTCATTAACTATCCTTTCAGGTTCAATTTAGTCCCTGGTTCTCCAGACAGTGTTGCAGGCTCCACAGAAACGATTGCTTCATTAAGTTATATGGTAATGTATAGGGAATCTTGTAGCTTCTCCTGCTACATCCTTTATTGGTACTTGAATTGGTGAAGTCAGGAAAAATTTCCTGTTGAGTATATAATCCCCACATAGGAGAGATAATTTCCTCATATATGTATAACCCAAGAAACAAAGTGATTGAAATTATTAACCAAATGTGGAAAACATCTTTCTGACTTTTATATTGCCTATTCACTACCATCAAATATTCTTCTTGAAAAACTAACTGACCAAGTCCTAGATTTGAATACAATCTGTTAATCGACCATCTTATCTAGGAAGCCTTTTGAGTAAGGTGCAGCATTCCATCACGTGATTCACCTTTCTTTATTTCTCATCATAGAGCTGTTATATTGTGTTGATAGATATGTTCTTTCTCATATGTGCTTTTATTCAATATTCATCATCTCTTTCTATCTAATAAAACAATAGCAGACTGTTGCCCTCTAATATTTTCTGTCCCCAATATCTAGAGCCTTGCTCAGTAAACATTTACCCAGGTAATATTTGATGGTGATTTATACGAATTCATGGTGTATAAGACCATGAATTGAAATTTATTCATTCATTCATTCATTCATTCATTTATTTATTTATTTATTTATGGAACCACAGTCCCTATCTGTGCTTCACATTCTAGCAAGAAGTGTTATGTTTCAGAACAAGGTATCCCCAGAGGCACCCAGCAGTAATTTCACGCTGCGTTGTAAATGTTAATCATAGCTACAGTAGCTTCAAAGGAGACAGGAAGAGTGAGGCTTTAGTCCCCTGGATAGGGCAGTCCTGAGATACACCAGAAAGAAAAAATTTCCAAGAAGCCAAAGTTCGAATCAAAGTTAGGAGAACCATGTTTAGGCATTCAAATAAGGAAGCCATGCCAAATCTGCCCATTTTAGGCTGGAACCAACAGTCAGTCTGCTTCGTGACTAGCCATTTGACAGTAGCAGTTATGAGTATTTTCTGTTTGATGTACAGTTTTGGCATTTTGTACATGCCAAGAGTCTTAGTCCACCTGGGTTGCTACAGAAAACATCTCAGACTGTGACTTCTAAGGAAGATGAATGTGCCAGCCAATTTCTCATCTGGTAAGGGCTTGCTTCCTGCTTTATAGGAATTGAAACATTTTTATTGACTTGTATATAATGTGATATCATCATTTCAGAGATGTGAACTTCACTGCTAAATTCTAGTCATTCTATCGATTACTGACTATTACAAATAGCTGGATACATTTTTAAATCCATTCATTAAGGTGATTTGACAAATATTTAATGTGATGGCATTTGGGGTAAGCATCTATAGGCACATAAATATCCAAAATAAGATTAAGTGGATCTGTCAATATTCTTTTATTGGAAATCTCAATCCAGGAAAATGTGTTTTATAGAACTATTCCACCAATTACCACACTATTGACTCCTTTGTAGTGTGCAATTCTTAAAATAGATTGAATGCATATATTGGGGATAATATATTTCACACATGTAAATTATACAACCTAACATAGCTTTAAGGCATGGATATGGCTGTGATGCAACATGCTTTAACAAATAATTCTATTCATAGCCCCAATGTTTTCTTACATTGTCATCATTCCCGTAATTCTATCCTCCTTGTTTGTTCTGCGGATCACCACTGAACCATTTCATATTAATATCTGCTCTTTGGAGGGGGTTTAAGGAGCACTGTAATATCCAGTTTTTCCTGTTAGAGTACTTTTATTATATTTTTTAAATAATTGAAAATGTTATACATGTATATAACAAAATATGAGGATATTATCCAGGTATTCTATTATTTAGCCACACTCCATTTAGCCCCTTACTGAGGAACTATTGGAAGTTGACAACTACTAGAGAAGGAAGAATCTTTCTTTTTGTGGGTGTGACCACTGCTAAGTTTCCCAAGTTCCAAAGGATGGCTCCAAACCTATGTAAATGTGGGCAGTGCTAATTGAACTCATTGAGTAATCAAGTACATCTAGTCTGCTTTATTTTATTCGTCACTTTTACTACTCTGAGTAGCTTGTTGTTTGTTGTGGGTAATTATTATTCTAGTATCAGGTTGTATCCAATTTTTGGCTGAGGTATTTTGAAATTTTAACTTTAGTTCATCATTTATGAAGCTGCTACAAATATTTGCAGTTGCTTTTGGGATTTGAATTAGGCTTCAATTTCTCTACTAAATGTGATAAAACAACTCTCTCCTCCCCATCTTTCTGAATCACAATTTTTAGTAATCTGCTCCTAGTGTTCACAGTATTATTTGAAATAACTCACCTGATTTTCTTTATTCATTATTTGCCCTCTTGTGACTGGTTTGTGTTACTAACTATTGCCTTCCATCTTCCTTCTTTCTGTCCTATAAAGTATTACCTCTTCTTAAAGTCTGAGTAACAATTACATATGCCACATTTTGTTTATCTGTTAACTCATATGTGTATTGTTTTCAAGTTCTGGGTATAGTGAAAATGTTGTAATAAACATTTATTTCGAAAGTCTGTTAAGAACAAAATCTATAGGAAATACTATCAGCTAGGAAGTCTGGGAACAAGTCTTCTTTGTATTTGAAGGCAATCTGCTTACAGAATTCTTTTCTGTTCCGGGAAGACCAGTGGTTCTGTTCTCATAGTCTTATCACTGATTGAGTAAGACTTCTAATTGGAGATAAAATGTTTTATTGAGAAAAGGAAAAAAAAAAACAAGTTTCCGCCTCC
>NC_022027.1:15077664-15095707 GCF_000317375.1 Microtus ochrogaster
TTCTATTGAAGGACATCTAGGTTGTTTCCAGGTTCTTGCTATAACAAATAGTGCTGCTATGAACATAGTTGAACAAATGCTTAGTGGAAACAGTTATATTCACTTATATGATTGTAACTGCAGCTGTAACTCTTTATTCTAGCTCCTAGGGAATTTGATAACTCTGACTTCTAATAGAAACTGTAAGTGTATGTACATTCTCTCCCCTTCCTCTTTTTTTATTACACACTAATAAAAAACATTATCTTAAAAAAAACTATACTGTAAGTTCAAAGGTGATTTCTTGTACATACAAATAATTCACTGTGTCAGAAAAGTGGTAGGCAGCATGAAGATTTAGATAACTCAGTTTAATTGAAGATTTCAGTGCAGAAATGGGAAAAACTATCAAGAAGATCTGACAACTGGAAAGTTATGAAAAAATATGTTCTCTATTTAATAAACACTGAAAACTACTTTTAAAATACAAAATGAAGATTATACTCCAAATATTTTCTGCCTATTAGAATAAAAAACTTCATTTACTCTGGGCAAGTGTATAGTGAAAAGCATTTAGATGCAAATTCAAAATATAGCAGATCTCAGTATTAGATTATTTAATCACTAGTTCATTTTTGGTGATTTTTATTCAAGATTAAAATATCAGTATAATAAGTGTTTAGAAAGCATTCAACTATGAAATGTTTATTTTCTGAAAATTTATTAAAATTTAATTATGAAGTAACAAGTGCAAGTTCATAAAGATAATTATAAGTTCATAATTTTCAGTATATTATTTTACAATTTTTAATAATTTATTGACTTTTTTCTTTTTATCAATGAAAAAATCTCAGCTTATACTATATTTAGATAATTATGTAAATCTCTAATTGTGGTCTCTGGTTAGATTGGGACTTCTTTTCACACCTCCCTATTACAAATACATAATATTAAAAGTCATAACTTTAAGAGAAACAAACAATATACTAGTAAAGCTAAAATTATCTCTAATTTTACATCTACTGGGGGGAGTACATATAAAAGTGTTTCATCTAAACAAAATAAATGGCCCAAATATAGAGGCATAATGAATTTAATTTACCTTTTTCAAGAAAATTTCCATTTACAATCTCTCATTAGATTTTCAACTATGTTATTGCATACACATTCAAGGTATATTACAAATTATTCAAATTTTTATTGTTAAAAGTTACAAAATCTTTTACAATTGTTTTCTTTGTTGCTAAAAAAGACTTTATTTCAGTACTTTCTCTTCTGTTAAATTGTGTTGTTGCTTTCAAAAAATTTTACAAAATATTCTAATGGTCAATTGTACTAATGATAACAAAAATGAAAGGAGAATGAAGGCACCTATCCAGGAATAAATCAGTGGCAAAGCTAATTATGTTCCTTATCTTTTAAAATTAAAAACACTTTTAACTATCCATAAACCTCATTTTAAGTGACACCATAGCTTTATGATCAGTACTGCATAAATCATTAAACAAAGAAACATAAACTTTTAAAGTTAAAGCTATTTTTTCAATGGATACTGTGTTATCACGATATGGTGGGTGAAGGGCTTCATTATCTGGGTTGCTTCCTAATTCATATTTAAAAGCATAAACCTAGCCATTCATTCTTGGGTTATAAAAATATGCACGTTGAACAACCAGCACCGAAATCATGTTCAGTTACTTTTCATTAAGTTAGACATTTGTAAGAGACAATCTTTTAAATAAATAGTAATGAAAGAGCTTTTAAGTCATAGCCACATTTTAATCTGTGAGTAACGTAGCATTATATATGTTTTCTATTAACTTGTTGCATAACACTGCTATTCCAGGTTTATCTATTTATTCCCTCAGTATCTATAAGGGGCCTGAATCAGTTAACATTTAGGAATCTGAGAAATACATTTTTCAGTGTTTATGCATACAGAAACTGGAAATTCTATTAGTACTAATAGTATATTTTGACTCAGAAAATTCACAGTAACAAATGTATAATAAATTCTATTGCTACTGTTGCAAAATATAATAAGACAAAACATATACACATGACATTGTGGAGAATGTTTTTGCCAAGTCTGAAATAATGAAGACACAGCACAGAACATAATGATCTTCTAACCTCAATTTTCTTTCTTAGAAACTCACCAAGTTGAGACAACACATGCCAGCTACACAAAAAAATATTTTTTTTATTATTGTATTCTTTCTAATGCCTGCTTAGATCCAGCCATTCGGGGGAACAGAACAATCTCAAAGAACTACTCAGAAAATCAGCTTTGAACATACGTTATGATCTTAATTACAGAATTTAGGTGTCTGGACTGACTGGATTTCAACTTGGGGATGAGATGGTGGAATCCACTAAGAGCCAATATTTAGTTCTGTAGTTAATCAGTAAGGATAACTATTCTAGAATAAGGCTCTATTAGGTTAACTATTTGATACTGATTTTTTTGAGAATTTTATAGATAAAATACTTTTTAAAAAAAATTTATAATACTAGGAGACCAAATTTGAGAACACTGATAAACTCAGAAAAAAAAAAAGAATGATTCTAAAAGTTCTGTAAATTCTTTGTGGAATTTTTGTATTTTCTAAGCCCACATCCATCATAATATCCCCATTTAAAAGCCTATCATTTGCATGTCTAAGTGCCACTCACTATATTAGACGAAGTGTCATTTTTCATCCTAGACTACAATACTAAACTAACATTGGGTTTGATAGACTTTAGTCTCCTCTGAAGTTACCTCTGATCACTTTACTGAACTAAGTTGAGTACTTCACATCCTATAAATTTCTTGATATATCTTTTTAAAGTACTTTTGTATTATTTGAGATTTCCACACTATGCATTTTAATCTGTTTCATCCCAATTCCTTCCCTTTACAGTTAGAAAATCCTCCCAGCTTACCTATCCTCCAAATTTGCGTCTAAATGTTTTATCTTATTACCTCATTTTCTCCTGTTTGTGTTATCCATATAGTCCTGGGTATGGGACCATCTGTCATAGCAGATGAACGGCCTACTGAGAGTCATCCCCTTTAAGAAACTGACTCACCCTAGGCCAGAAAGCATTATTTATCCATCTTTCATCAATTAATGATTGGGGTCCCTGAATCCCTTTCTATTCCAACTAGAATATTGACTAGCTTAATCTTGTGCAAGTTTATATAGTCAATCCCACATAATGTGAGTTGCCGCGTATTGGAGTCTTTTTATGCCCAGAAGACAGTGACATAGCAATTTTCTTTGATGTTGGCTATTATTCTTCTGACTTTCAACCCCTCTCCCACAATGATCCTTGAGCCTGGGATAGGGGGTTGCTAGAGATGTCTGCTTGTGGCTGAGCTCTTCATAGTATTTTATTCTTTGTACTTTGACCACTTGCAAATATCTCTGCTATTTACCATCCACTACACAGAGATACTTCTCTTAATCTGTCTTTTCAGGAAGCTGTAAGAATTAATAGGTTTTGAGCTATGAAGTTAATGGAAAGTTTGTTACATACATATTTTAGTAAAATAATAGTAGCTGATTCAACCCTTGGGTTTAAGAGTTCCTCCCTCACGACATCTTGGTCATAATTGCAGCACTGGAAAGTGTTGCATTCTGTGGAATAGACCTTCAATCTAATGGAAAAAAATGATTGATCATCCTTATAATATTCATGTAATTATTTTACCCTGTCACACAGATCATTGTTACAGTTCAATGGATGCTTCACAAAAAAAAAAATGTGGATACCCCTTTTCCCCCAGCTGTCCATATAATACTTTCCATTACTCTAAAAGATTGCTAACAGGGGTGTAGCCTCCTCATCAGTGTTGGCATGTAAAGAAGCCAAGAATTCATAAATAAACACATGGAGGCTAATTTAGGAGAATTTTCTCCAGAGGCCAATCAAGTCTATTCGGGAAATGAGATCCATGAGTGACATAACAAGACACTGTACCAAAAAGAAAATAAAAGTTAATATAATCATAAAGATGACTAAAAACAGAAAATTAAACAAAGCGAACCAAAAACCAGCATACTGATCCACAAACGTGTCATTTAGGTATCCGCCTATGAATTTCCAACCAAGTTACTCACATCTTTGACACTTATACTCTGCTTGCCCTCATGTCAAAGACTGCCCTCAACCTACTAAGATTAGAGTTCCCATGACATCACTGAGCTGCTTAACGAATACCTTGTTTGCAGTGCTACACACTTTCCTTTAATCACATTCCTTTATTACTCATGGTAATTACCACTCTATTCAAATCTGTTTCCAACTATCATAAATCATTTTTGAATAAATATCTTTCTTTGTTAGTCCTGCTGACAATGTAGTTCATGTTGTTTGTATGAAATTGAGCTGGGTTTTGTTTACTGGTGCTTAGACATCTTATCAGTAGCTACAAGAATGTGGAAAATGCCAAACCATCCCCAACACCAATTAACTGCCTCCTCTACTCCTGAAGAAAAGATGCTGTGAGTTTGAGTGCAATGTCCATGTCAAGCACAGAAAACAGTTCGGCAGCAGTCTTTTGCAGTCTCTGACTTTTATTATCCTCCTGTCCCCTTTACTGAGATGCTTCATGAGCCTTTTGCAGTGGCCCCCATATGTTAAGAAACATTTTTTTTTAACTGGGCATATTTTCATGACAGCTACACCCACAGTGTGACCTTTTATGGGGCTGTGTCTTCTGGTCTAAGCAGAGAAACTTTTAAAAATATTTGGGCAGTGAAGCTTTTTACTTTCCAATCAGAATTTTGAAAATCCATATTTTCCCAGGAGGAGGCAGCAATAAATAATCTAATTAATCATATTCTTATGATGTCTCTTACACATTTCAGAGGAAAGCTAATATTTCTGCATTTTGTATATAAAAGCAAATTACAATGTGATATTGGGTCCAAAAGTATACATCATCACTTTATTTTTAAAGATATTAATATTTTTGGAGGTCATGCCTTAAAAATAAGAATGTGTATATTCCCCAGTCCTTAAATCTTGTCTTAGTTATAGAGTGCAACTATAAAGTAACTAGTTTGTTTCATTGATATAAATTTATTTTTCTGAAATCCAAGAGGGAAAATGATCTGATTGCATGTCACAGAAGGAAAACTAATATATGTGAAAATATTTTCTTTGCAATGCTTTTGATAAACATTGGTCATTGTCTATCTCAGTGCTGAAAGTGAGTTTACTCTATATAACAACGGATAACTTTATACTTCCTTATTTTTAGGATTAAACTAGAATTTGAATATTATTCGTAGTACAAATGCATAGTTATCAAAGATAACTAATGATCGAAGTCACATTTCATCATCTGAAGATAATAGTATCATATTTTGAGGATATGCTATCTATGTGGAAATAGCCCCACAACATTTCTTGAAACAATTACTCTATTCTCTGCATACTGGGGTAAACCAAATGTAATGTAACTCATAACATAAGAAAAAATGTCATTGATTAAAACCATTGAAGTATCAGATAGTAAAAGAGAAAAGTGAGTAGTGGGGATGTGAAGAGAGAAATACTCACCTTGGAAATGTCCATTTCTGGACAAATAGTGATTAAGAACTATCTTTTCAAACATTTCTCTATAGCCATATTTGTCTTGCATGATAAAAGAGCTATAGAAAAGCATGCAGACTTTTGGTGGTCAGCTTGCGTGCAATCAATCAAATTGACCCAATGACACTTCACTCACTCATTCCTCTGGGTGCAAACAGTGAATTGACCTTGCTACAATCCACTTCTTGAGTCATGAAAGCTTGAACTACGTTCACATGCCTGGATTGAATGGATGAAGGAATGGCAACAAAGTCAATACGTTTCACTGACCCATTAAGCTTGATCTATTCCCTATAGCATCCAGTATTATGCCCTGTACATCAGTCATTGATGTACAAACTCTAGTAATTAAGCAATTATTCAGTGTTAGCTTTTGTGATTATAAAATTCAATTGATACTTAAAGATGCTTTACTTTTCTCCTTTTTAGCATTTTACATTCATTTTCATTGTTAATATCTGTCCATGAAGTTTTTTTTTTTTTTTGGTTTTTTCGAGACAGGGTTTCTCTGTGGCTTTGGAGCATGTCCTGGAAGTAGCTCTGTAGACCAGGCTGGTCTCGAACTCACAGAGATCCGCCTGCCTCTGCCTCCTAAGTGCTGGGATTAAGAAGATTTGTAAACACTTTTCTAGACACCCAATATATCTTTTAAAAATATAATAATTTCAGATAAAAATCTAGCATTATAAAAATTTTGTTAGTTCAATATATAGAAAGTTACACATAGTATTGTGTGTTTTCAAATGTGATTTTCCTTCATCTTTAAGAGCAATATATTTGGAGACCTAAACAAATCATACTATTAAGTTACTCCTGTTTTGTTTAAAAATTTTTATGGACATTTAGAATCTTCAAATCTTATATTTAATTATATTAATTAATTACCAAATACATGTTCATATTCCAAAGTCTAAGTGTGAAGGGCAGAGAACAACTTTCAGGAGTTGATTCTGTCATTCTAACACTGGTCCTGTGTTTTAGCTTAGGTTTCTTTCAGTCCTGTTAATGTTTACATGCACCTGCTGAGTCGCCACACCATCCATGAATGGCAAATATAATTCCTTGTTGTACTATTTTAGCTTCTCTGTATGCCTTTTGACAGTCTTGATGGTCAAGGATTTACTAGATTTCCAACCTTATGTGTTACAAAAGTTGCTTTGGAATTCATATGCTCTCTGTTCATAAAAAGGAATCATTTTTTACTATTAAGTTGCAAGGCATTTTCTCACATGCAAACATTGTTATGTTTATTAGTGATTCATAGTAATTTCTTAATAACAGGTGAACTCTTACCCTGGTGATGCCAAATATTCTAGACTACTCAAGAGGTGCTGAATTTTATTTGCATGGAGTTTTTTTTCTGGTTGCTTTAACTTCAATTATACTACAAACTATTTCTCTCAAATTTAGGACAGAGAAAGCAAAGTCAAGTGTTCTCTAATATTATTCTCTATGTTTATTCTTTTGAAGAAAAATAATAAAAATTGTATAGAAGTATATAAAGACAGATACATAAAACATATATATATATATACACATATGTATAGTGTATCTAGTTTTCAAAAGATGATAGCATAAATTACACTTACTAAAGTCTATGACATATTGTATTAAGTTTATTTATTTGCTTAACAAATATTAAATAATAATAGCATTTCTTGGTCCTATTATCTGTTTTTTTCCAGAGATAGAACAGTCTCAAAAGAACAATGAATTTTTTGCCCTCAGCTATTAAATTCAACTGTAGGAGAGTAAAATAAATGGACAACAGCATTCGTAACATTAGCAATAAAAATAAGAAAATATATAGTGCACACACTCAGATTGGATTTATTCTCCAGATAAATTAAAATGTAAAGGCAACATTAGACATATAGAGTTGTATGGTATATACATCTGCATCTCTACTCTCTAAACACACTTTTGGACTGTTTGATATTACAGCTGTCCCTTGTGATTATCTGCTGTATCAATAAATTAACCACAGAGATAAGGTGATGCAGAGCATCACCCTGCTCTTACAAGTATTTATCGTCTAGACATGTGACTGCCAAACTTTCCTTGTGATATTCTGATGATAAATGTTTTATTCCTTGTTGACTATATGGTTTCGGTAACAGCCAAGCAACTTTATTATTGTAGCATAATCATCCATATATGTACAAGATGATTTTGTTTGGTAGAAATTCAGAGAAGCTCCATTTACAAATTTACTTAGGAAAACTTTGGACCACAGATTGTAGATTCTATTGGAGTAGGGAGACAAAGTTTGTGTGATATTTAGAAGAGAGCTAAAGACACATGGACTCAGCTAGACAGTATTCTTATGTACCCCAATTGTGCCTAAGACTTTTGCAGTCATTTCTATTAGATCCAGTTTGCAGTACTAGGTACAGATACCTCTTTACTGAGTGGGCTTCAAGTCCTCAAAGGTCACATGGAAGGCCCTAGTTACAAAACTAGGAAATATAGGGAAAGAATTAGAAAAAAGAAGAAGAGCTCTTGATGGTAAGAGAATAATAAGAGATGCTGAGAGTCTCAGTAAGCAGATTGCTTTATATACGTATAGGCATTTTTTTCAGCGAACAATAGTTATTCAGTGAAAATGCTACGCAGGCTCATATACTGCTTCTTACTTTCCTTGCAGCTCCTGCTGATATTTTTGGCTGATTGCTGCTTTGTGTCTACTGTCATCCTACTTCTACTCTTACATCACCCTCAAGGAAGCATCAATACACTGGTTGAGTGTGATTCTACATGAAGTTCAATTGGCTGCCACCATCAGGGTGTCAGAGTGGGTATACTTTTGAAACCATGAATATTACAAACTGCACAGTATATCATCTACACAGATCATCATTTTATATAACACTCAGGTCAGACCTGGGGGAATCTCAGTGTCTCCAGATTGGGCAAATAAAACAGATTTTTCTTTCAGAAACAGGGATAATAAATTCTGGATCTATAGGAAAATAGGCCAAGTCCATCCATAACAACAAGAAATTAGAAAAGAACGATATTTTGTTCCTTTTCAGTAGATTCACTGGGTAGTCTGAACATAAACAATTTTCATAGGAAAACATGCAAAAATGATGGGATTTACTATTGGAAGGTGAATGTACAGTATTTATACAGAAAATGTCAATCTTATATTTTAGTGTCAAAACCATCCTAGTGATCAAAATTTGTCAAGATTGTGGATTAGATGAAGTCTCATTAGGGTAGAATAAAGGTGTTTTAAAAACAAGTTGAGCAAACTCAAATCAATGAAGAACTATTGTAAGAAAAGTTTAGAGAATAAAGTCCAGAACAACATTGTACAAAAGAAATCTTGTATTTTCCACCTTTAAAAACTAATGTTTTCTACTTTTCCTACATGTTTACCTATGCATTTGTATGCTGTAAATGCTTCTGACCACATAAAGGTAAGAAAATGTAATATTCTAATGTCTCCTCAGTTATGCAAATCTTTTGTCTTTTAATATTCTATTAATTTCAAACATGATCAATCATTTAATTCTTTGAATTTTGGTGATATTATATTTTACAATATTGTTACCAATGTGGTTCATTGTTTAATTTATATGTTTTTAAATGGAAAGAAGTTGAACACAGTAACAGTGCTAAGCATCTTCCATTACAAGTTTTTCCTGCTGATTCAATAGATTGTACTATCATTGCAATAATATGACCAGAAATACTCTTACCATTATATTGATATGTGAATATTTACACGTCTTTTGTTTCTTGCATATATAAAAAGTAAATAGAAGCATTTTGAACACCACCCTAATTAGTTTTGTTTTTAATTCATGTTGAAGAGATTATGTTTAGATTTGCATATGATCTAAGATTTTTTTTCTCTCTCCATTCATAAAGTTTTCTCTGTTCCATTTTTGTTAGATTGCAGAAATACTAGTTTTTGCATGGCAAGGTTTAAAAAAAAACAAACAAAAGTAACTAAAACGTAGTACATTTGTAGAAGGAAATATGAGGCAGCTTCTTAGCATATGCCACTTTTGTTGACATGGTAATTTTTTTGTTTTAATGACAATTAATTTATTGATGGATTAAAGAACACAATTTTAATGGGACAATAAGGCACAATTGTGGATTAAAACAGTTTGCTACACAGCCAAGGGGGGCATAATCTTAGAAACTTTAAATATGTAAATCAAGAAGCCTCTGAAGTACTTCTCAGATCAGTATCAGACAATTCTTTCTTTTTATACAATTCTTATATTACATCATTTGATCACAAAGTCAGACAGATATTTCATAAAAAATTCCCCAATTCATGTAGACTCCAGCCATCCACCCTAGCCACTTCCCTGCATCACCTTTACCCATTCCTTTTGCAGTGTTTTTGCTTGAGTTAATAGCAAATTTTTTCCTAAAGAATTGTTTATACATCTTGGATAGTCTTCCAAAGCAAAGAAGCAAGCAAGCGAGCAACATCAGAGAAAGCCAGCCAAGAGCAGATTTACAGACACAGGACAGAAGCAGCCTGATGCAGTGAGATCTAAACCAAGCTGACACTGGCCCAAAAGTTGAGCTGGGTCACTCAACAACCTCTAGTATCACTTCAGTTGGTGTCACGGGGGCCAGGCCTTATGCTCTGAAGGGATCTACAGTGGTCTACACAAGGAACTAGACGGTCATGTGATGAGGACGTTCATGAGATAATACATTCACTGCTTGAGGAACTGACTACACAGCTGCCAGCATTAAAATTTGCCAAGGATAAAATTCATTCGGAATTTTGTGCAAAACATTAAGTCACTGAGAACAATCTAATTCTTCTAATTCTTTAGGACTGAGATGAGTCAGGTACTTCCACAACACTTGTCTTTCTGTTTGGAAATATGAAGAGTCTTCCAGTGTACAGAACACTGAGGCAAAGCCCATGCTGCAGGGCGAACGTGGACAGCTCTCCAGGGTGCCTAGCCTCTTTAGAAAACTACAAGAAGGCCCCCTACTGTACTGTCAGAATGGCCACTCTATTGGTGACAAGGTCCCAAAGAGAAGCAAACTGGCAGGCATAAGACTAATTCTGAATGTCAACACTGTACTCAGAAAAGAGGCCATATAAATATGTTGAAAATAAAAAGCCAGAGGTAGAGAGACCTGGGGAAACCACCTAGGAGATATGGCTCTACAAGCCTCATGGTAACGCCACCTTTCAGGAACAGCCCTGTGACAGAGCAGCGCAGGGGACTGAGTCACATGCTTTCCAGGAGTTGTACTAGTTGCTGAAAAGCTCCTGGACAGCAGTGCCCCAAAGACACATCCAGGAGAAGGTAGCTATAAACCACCAGACCACTCACTGTCCTGCCAATCAGACAGACTTGACAGCAGAGCCTGGAGTCTAGCAGAACACAGGGAATCCTGATGAAAAGGAGGGAGGCTCAGAGACCAAATGGAGAGAAGGCTGGGTGACGGGAAATAGGAAGTAAAGGACACAAAAAGGAAACAGGAACATGACGGAGGCTCGATGAAGGGAAGGCAGCATGGATATGGTCTCCATCCAGTGGGAGCTTTGCTGGCTGGTTCTTGATATGAGTCTTATTTCATTTCCTCAGACAGGATGGATGCATGGCATTCAGCAGCAAAACAAGGGAAGATGATACTTACAACAGAGACCTGGTGGGTGTATACTGGACAGAAATAGACCAAGGGTACCATCCTGAACGCCCTGTTTATACACCAAAGGCAAGTCTGTGTGGACAGGAGAGACTTCGGGTTGTCATGCAAGAGCAGTAGTTTTATGGGAAAAGGGAATAACAAGGTGGGGGTGGGGCAGACAGACAGAAGGAAGTTCCAGTTCTTATATACTAGAAAGCAAGAATAATTTGGTCCCTGTCCTTTAGTGAAGAAACCCGATGCTCTTTTTCTGTTCTACATCCACCTTCTCCAAAACCTTAACAAATTCTGTCACGGATATGGCACTGTCCCCATCCTGATCAGCCTCCTGGATGGTCCTGTCGGCAATGCTGCCCAGCTGCTCGTCTGAGATATTCACTCCAACCATCATTTGTAGCACCTGTAACAGCTCATCACGGGAGATCGTGTCATCTTTATCCAAATCATACAGTCTGAAAGCAAAGTGCAGTTTGTTGCTTCAGCTGTTAAGTGGTTCAGGTTCTTTCACATCTTTGCTCAATGAGTCTGAAATGAGACAAAGTTCTCATGAATCCTAGGAAGTTTACCTGGTCCTCTCCCTCTGAAAAGAAAGCATTGATGATCCGGTCCCACGGTGGGTTAATGGCAAGTTCTGGAATCCTCTGGAAATCTTCCCGGCTGAGAGTCCCATTCTCTCCTTTGTCCAGGCTGGTGAACCGGCTGTATAGGCGCGTGATCTGACTGTGGGAAAAACTAGTCTCCTTCTTGATCTTCTCGAGCTCTTTGTCCCACAGTAAGGTGGAGGCCCGAGACCCCATCACCGTTGGTGGCGGGTGCTCCTCCGGGAGCGGCTGCGAAGGGAGAGGGCACTGTCTCTTCTGCCTGACGTGGTACTTTTAAAGTTTGTCTGTTCATTAATTTTTGCAGTCAGATACTGGCTTCACAATGATTTTTCCTTGCAAAGAATTGCCTCATTTGATTTTAATATGTCACAAATCAAAAATTTTATCCCTTTGTATATACTTTCTTAGAAAAAAACTAGATATTTGTGAGCAATTTATATGCACAATTAACTGACAAATTGATATTAAGTACTATATTGTTTAAATTTATCATAAAACTATTAAAGGTATAGATCCTTATCTCAATTTTAAAAATTAAGGAAAAAAGGAAGAGGGCATTTTTTTTTGTTGTTGTTGTTCTAAAATGGTTATTCAGGGCTTAATACTGCAGAAGACAGTAGACACTTGAGTACTCCGAAAAAGGTTGTTATTTGGAACAGAGGAACCAAAAAGTATTTTGTTAATGATTCCATTTTATAAGTCATGCCATGAGCTTATTTATATGTCATTCACTGCCCCTCATAGCACTGACTATATAATGAGGTAATTAAAACAATACAATATAAAAATGTCTTTTTAAAAGAAATTTGGGTCATAAGCTTAAATGTGTATTTATCAAAGTGTCAAATTTTATAATGATGTCAGAATAAATTATATACCATAAATCTTTCATGAAGGATGGTAGAGACCTCCTGTCAAATTTGCATGTATTTTTGGAATGGGTATACTTATTTCAGCTATAAAAGCAGAAATTTAGGGCACAATTATGGCTTCAAAGAGGATTCAGATGGATGTCTGTCATTAAACTTGCTGTGTGTAACTATGGGTTTTAAAAATAATTTATATCATACCATATTATTAACGAAAGGATGTTGGGATTATGTAATAGTTATGTAAGTATCCACACAAATCAGAAATTTGGCTTATTTAGAGCTGATATTTATTTTATTATCTAATAGAATGTATTTTCTCTGTGCACTTTATTTTTCTGGCAATTAAGACAGATGCAATTGGGTAGAACGAGAATATTTTATGTAAAAAAAAAGTCCAGTTTTAGTTTTGTTGATTTCTAATTTCCTCATTTTTCAGTAGAAAATATATATTTTACGAATACAGAAAAATTTATTTTCTTTGGACCTAGATCTAACCACTCTTACATGCCACAAAGATTCATACCAAATAATATACTAAAATAACAAATGGCTGGCAAAGGTTTTCTAAAAATGAGATGAGCTTTTCCTAAAGCTCGTGGTATTAACACATGCAGCAAGGGCTAGCTGACCTTTTTCCTGGAGACTGTGAGGGAAGTCTGTCCCATGGCTGATGGGAGTTAGTACTTGCCAGCAGTCTTGTTGTCCTATGACTTTTAGAATCATCGCTGCAATATACGCCTCCAACGTTACAGGATTATCTCCGTTCTTCCCTGCCTGAAGCTACAGAACATCTGTGGTCACCAACACAAACAACTGCTTTCTTTTCAAGCCTGCATACAATATAATTCATATTTCATGATAATGTAAGGTGATTTTTAAGATACAAATTAACAAATGTATTTATGATATGAGACCCCATATTTTCAAAATAATTATTTAATTAGTAATGAAGACTTCAATTAAATTGACAAAATTTGATTTTCTAGCTTATAATGTGGACATTCTTTTGCGTACAATCCATTTTCCTCTCAAGTACAGATTGTATATCTTTTACGTACAAGTCTCAAATAAGTTATTTATCAATTAGAGCTGTGACTTTGTTGAGCACACATATCTATTGCTGCATAGGAAAACTTTTAAATTAAGTTTTTTTTTTAACTCCTGATTTGTATGCGTGTGTGTGTGAAAGCCCAGAGAGGAATAGTAATGGAGATTTTTTAGACCAGAATTTAGTGTTTGTCTCATGGTTATAAAAATATGAATCTGTGACAAAGACACTTGAAGTACTGTTGAGAACCTAGGACATCTGAAGTTATCCAGAAAAATATAACTGAAGATTCCTTTGAAATAAAATTTGTAATAAGGGCAACTCATGTACAATGAAGCTTATGTTCTTTCATCAAAACGTATTTTCTGTACTCTAGAGGGTTTTAATCTCGTCTACAAAGATCCCATAGAGGGTTCCTAGTGCTGATGGCTAGAAATATAATTGGCAAAGTGTCTACAGTACATGCTGCCATCTGGTAATAGTCCCCTGATTATCACACTAAATCCCCATTCAGACAAAATACTGAGTTTGTCCTTGCTCTGCAGTAGGGAAAATGTCTAGCAACCTGCTGAGATAACTGCACACCTGGGGATATTGGTAGATTTCAACTTGTGCACTCTAATGTGCTAGCTGTATCTGTACATAGAGGTGGGAAAACAGCAGTTTAGAGGAATGCAGAATCTTTCACAGTGATGATGCTCTTTCATTAGTCGAATAGCAACTCCCTTGTACTGGAATATAATGGAAAGAGTGAGACTGGAGGATGAAAACAGCATTTGTTTTTCACACACACTTTCGTTATTCATCAGTTTTACTTAAGGAACAGAAATCTTGTTCACTCTTCTGTAACCATGTTGACTCTGCTCGATGCCGTAGCAGACTGAGATTTCCTAATAACTTAGCATTTCTTTTGCTATAATATACATTTTTACTCTGTCTTCTAAAAATATCTGTCTGTTCACGAGCATCCTTACTGTGTCCCTCTTCTTTCCTCAACCATATAAAATTAAATTAAGACTCACCCATAGAATTCCATCGGCACCTTTACTTCTGTGAAAGCCTTGTTGTTTATGTGTAGATTTATTGGGAATGAGACTTGACCAAATATATACAAGAAGGAAGAACATAAAATTTGCCCTTGGCTGTCAATGTAGCACCATCAGTTTATTCGGAATAAAGCACGTTAAGAAATTATTTTAGAAAGCATTCCTCCTCAAAACTTTTTTTCTAATTTATCTTTGGTTCTAATAAATAGGATTACACAGTTCTATATTTTTCAATAATTTCAATACAAAGTTAATGAGAAGTGCATCTTTCATGTAGTAAAGAAGTGTCTTAGGTTATAATATTAAATATTTAATAGTTTGTATAATATATATGTACATATTGATAACATTAGAAGGCACAGATATGTGATATAAAACACTTATTTTATACACCTTTTATTTGGCAGCATTTCTGCCCTTAACTCAGACATAATAATCAATATTCACACACACATATGAATCAATACACACATGCATGAACAAAATGCTTGAATGAAAGAATGCGGTGATGTCTTTGCATTCTTTTTTCAAATGGAAGAATTCATGCAAGGAATCCTGTCTTCAGAAAGTATTGTATTTGGTGCTTCACTTTCCAGTAACCCATTATATTTTGAAAGCAGAGTCAATATATAGATTTTACCTAGTCTATAGTGGTTGTAATATTTTAAATGTAATCATTTAAAAGAGGTCTTGAGTGTTTATCTTAATAATAAATTAAAAAAAACATGTGGCAGTATATGTTAATGAAAAAGAGGTGATAAAACTTATTTTGAATGTGGAAGGAATGATATGAAGAAGAAAAACAATAAAGTCAACCAGGCAAACTCAGTTGCATTAATATTCCATTACCTGCATGCATTCATTCAAAGCATCAGAGAGATCAAAAAAAACCACTCATTTGACAGTGAGAGCCTTTGTTTGGGCTTACAATGAAACATTTGACCCCATTAACTATATAGCTAAATATACTAGTGAAAAATTTCTAGAGATTTTTTTTAGTGGAAATAATTTATGGAAAATTACATGCCTTACTTTAGAATTCCATTGATTAGAAAATATATCTAATATGGCCCAATGTATATCCCATTAAATTTTTTGTCTAAGGATCCTAACCTTTTCCTCCTCTTTGGCAACATAAATTCATGTAATGATAATTCCCCCATGAAGATATTTATTTTGATACATAAAGCATTATTCTCAAACCTTGTACACCTATTTATGCTTTTCTCCATTTTACTCAAATATTATTAGCTACCTCAATTTTGATTAGTTTGAGTAACGATTATGATATTGCTTACTTTATTTTTGTGCTTTTATTAAAGTGCTCTATTTGTACATTACAATTACAGTTTTCAAAATAGACATGGCTGGGGCATAATTCTGATTAATCTTGTACTTACTATGAGACAAAAATAATCATATGCTGATGTGCAATAAAATATTTTGCATTTATAGCTATTCCAATATAGTCATAAGGCTAATAAATTTATTAAAGTATTATCAAATATTGTTTTCATTTATAGATTTTGCAACTCCTTCATTATAATTCATTTTATCAAATAACCGAAACTTTTCTATTTATTTTTATCATTAAAAAATGCATTAAAATAAAATTCTTTAGTATCTCCTACTTCAAAGTACAAAACTGAAGTAAATTTATAATTCAAATCATAAATAAGGATGTAGTCTGGGCATTAATACACAAAGACTATGTTCTTCCTTTTTGAAAATCAAGGATGTAAATTATCTCCTATGTATCAAGATGGATGCTTTATTTCTGTTATCCTTTTTGTGTTAATAAATCGGGACACAGCCAGCACCTCCAAATGTTCAATCCTGACCCTACAATTAGCTTTCCACTGACTCTCTTTCCTGATTATCATCAGCACAAACCCTTACTTTGAGCTATCCCATAATTAGCCAGACAATAAGGTTTCATGTGCTAAAATATCCTGGCTGTTTGAGCAGGCTAACCACTCATATGTCAAGTCCCCTGGATAGATCGCATGCCCTTGTTTAGTTAAGAGGATTGTCAGCCCTACTTTGCATTAAGCTGACACTAATGTGGCCTCTAAAATTTGAGTGTAGCAATTAAAAGTTTTGAGCTCTATTTAAATGGCACCAAGCTAAATCCTACAAGTAAGAATTTGTACTGCTCTTCCTTAAATTAAAATTGCAAATAAAAATAAGTGCTGATAGTAGCACAAACTAAATCTATATATTTGTATGCATTTTATTACAGAAAATAAACCTGTGTCAAAACATCATAATATCATTTTGTTTTATTCTGTAAATTTAAAGTATCATTTTAATTTAATAATTATATCTAACCCTTACATAATTTTGCTTCCACATGTGTATGTAAGAATGTTTCTCTTTGTTATCTTATTAAAGTTTATACAGATCAACCTGTATATATTATAGAATGACTAAATGTAGCTAAACACATTAAGCTTCCTAATTTCTGCTGTTTCTCAATCTTGGGGTAAATTTTCAGAATTATTGACTTGTATTTATATGTATATTTTTCCAAATATACAAAATAACCTATTTTGTATATCCTTGTATGAAACAAATGAAGAGCAATTATCTTCTCTTTTCATTCCCATTGCTTATCCATATTGTTAGTGTGTTCTTCCTAAAATGGGTATGTGTGCTGCATTCCGTTCATAAGTTCTTCTCATATAATGTTCTTCTTACATTGATCAAATGCTACTTACTTTTTTCATGGATTTGTCCAAATGCCTGACAAGCAACATAAGGGACAAAATGTTTATTCTTCTCAGAGTCTAAGGGTAGAGAGTACATTAGAGAGACAAAGTCATAGCAACAGGTATGTCCTGTCACTGTGGCTGTAGATACATGAAAAATTAGAAGTAAGATGGGAAACAATAATATTTTGATTGTTTGTACTTTTGTTCCTCTTTGTTCAGAAGGAAAGCTAACACATTGGATGGTACTCCTCATATTGTAGTCAGCTTTTTTCTTTAGTAAATTCTGTAAGGAAAAATCACTCATGGACTTATTCAAATATTTAAAACAAATTTAATCTTTCTTTAAAAAAATATTTAGTATCTTTGTGTATTTTTAGAGTATTAAATTTTATGTAACTCCTGTTTTTTTCCATCTTTATTGGAAAATAAATAAATTATACAACTAAAATTTCTAATTTTTATATTTGGAATATCCCTATAGTGTTCTTATAGTGTTCTGTTATTTAGATAACTGTATCATTATACAATGACAACAAACATTCTTTCTGTA